>NC_137003.1:52549826-52854826 GCF_032717465.1 Coenobita brevimanus
GACAGAAGTTTATTCCTAGTTTCACACAGAGGCTTCTTCAAAAGAATGAACTTTTCCCGGGTCAGTCTGACTTATACGGCCGGCTGCTGGATCACGCACTTGGCTAATCCTTAGTCTGCAGGTCGCTAATTTGTCCATTACCTTTCCCTCTCTGACCTGATCATCTTCGCTGCTATGTGAGACCACACCATGTCACCTACTCTTTTGTCGTTATTTTCTAATTGTTTGTTATGTAGAGTGCCTTCAAAGCTTTTATTAGAGCCTTTGTTAGATTCCTTTCTCTAATATTTGGCAGATGATTTTTTTCAGATATGTGGCTGACCAAGGCACTAGTTATCCACTGATGTCTTACATCAGCTTTATGCTCCCCCAGCCTCATTTCTATATCCCTACCGGTTTCTCCATAATAGGCTGCTTCGCAACCACTACAGGACATCTTGTATATTATGCTATTTTCATTTTGAGGGCCGTCTTTTTTCTCTCTTATTATGTCAATTATTTTCTTACCTGATGACGTCACAATGTTTATGTTGATATGGCGTATTGCTTTTCGAAGACTCAATGACTATGTCGGAGTGTGGTACCTTTAGGTACTTATCCTGTCTTTTATCTGTCTCTCCCCTTTCCATTATTTGGTTTGCTTTTGCTTTCAGTGTGACTAGAAGGCCCTTGCGGTATCCAAGTTTTAGAAAGGCACTTATGATGTAGTCTAATTCACTTTGGAGATACTCTACACTGCAAATCCTAAATGCTTATAGAAAAAATCCAATTACCACTCCTGACTTTGTCCTGTCATCATGAGCGCTGTAATAAATGAAGTCATTTTTGTTGGTTGGTTTCCTGTACACAGTGAATTTTGCTTGATCACTGGATCTCATAATTAAGGTGTCCAAGAAAGGTATTATACCATCATTTTCTTCTGAACAGAAAACTACAGGAACTGTGTAACAAAACCAGATGGAAGACTGCAGAAAGACCAGAACTAATAAACAACATTTCTATGCATGTTTTGAAAGACAAGCAGCAAGAGGCACTATCATTAGGACTCAAATTCAGCATGGGGTTAAACAACAAGGACTTCTTAGACTACATCCTAAAGATCACCAAATGGAAAGATAATGACATCAATAAGAGCTTCAAGCAAGGCGTGACTCTATGTTGCACAGCAGCAACGACCACAACTAAACCTTCCATCCCTCGCAGGTACATTAGAGCCCTGAAAGAGCTGAGAAAATAAAAATATTACCATAACATCCACAAACAAAGGAGGGTGAATAGTCATCATGAACACCAGCAAATGCGTGGAGAAGATGGAAGCCCTGCTGTCTGATGCCAACACCTACAGCAAAGAAAGACCTGGACAAGGGAAGATGGAGTCAGAAGGTTCAACAAAGAAGCCAGGACGATTCTCAACAGAACGGAGAAGGGGAAGAAGCTACTACACCTATTGGAGGAGACACTGAAGATCCTGACCATGAGAGATATGAGAGGTGAAGGGTGGACATACAAAAAGAAGGATAAGGTGAAGGATGAAGCAGGCATCACTACATCAAGTGAGTGGACAATGGTCGCCACCACCTACCACCAACTGCAGTTTTAATTCAATAAATGATTAAAGTTGTAAATGGCAATTCTGAACAAGTTGGAATCGTAATTTCTATGTTCACATTCACCGTCTGGAATGCAGTGGAGGAGAGAATACACCTGGAAGTGGTTCAGTTAAACACAACGTGTACCCACAAACACGCTCGAGTTTAAACTCATCATCATCTGGAGACTGACTTCACTAAAAAATAGCTTCATTCTAGAGCTGAGTCATTTCTATATTTATTGGCCAGTATACAGGAGTGATTTAGCTGGAACTGTGAGTGGTTAAAAGAGGTAGGTTCAATCTCTCAAAAGATGTTTTAGCCACCTCTTTCATATATTTCCAATGCATTCTCTTCATCATCTTATCACACCAAATGGCTATTCAGTGGGGAATTATTCAGATTTTTTCAAGAACATTTCATTACCTGGTGCAGCGATTGTGATTTGCCATAAAAAGCTCTTGAAGTCTCTGCCAAACTTGGTAAATGAACTTTCCAAAAAATGACAGAGCACCTGGTAAAAACATCCACCATGGCAAACTTCAGTAGAAAGTGCAAAATCCAATACTTGAAAGCTAGTCTGACTAATATACACTCTTATTTCATCTAGCTGTGGGATTAATTACAATATCACATAAATAACAAACGTTACTGATACATCATATCATTTATTATGGCTTCAACATGCCTGCTTACATTAGTCTTGGTCGCCTAATGGTGGCTCTCCATGCTGCATGATCTCTGGCAGCCTCCCAATTCAGTCTCTTATCCCTGAGGTCATACTCTATGACTTTGTTCCAGGTCTCTTTCAGTCTGTATCTTGCAACTCTACCTCCGACGTACACATTTCTCACTTTCTGCATCCAAATGTCATCCTCAATCCTCCCCTTATGCCCAAACCATCTCAACCTACCCCTCCTCATCACAGCACCAATACACTTCAGTCCCATCATTTCTCTCAAGCCTTCAATTGTAAACCTATCTCCACCAGGCCTTGAATTCAAAGAAGCACTACACTTTCATCAAATCATTGTCATTTCTGTACATTTGAGCCTATGAATATCCTCTTCCTTTCCTGCCCAGGTCTCACTACTACACAGCATTACACTTCTAGCACATACCACATACAAAGATCACTTAGCATGGAGGGAGAGCCCTCTCAATGTCAGGAGTGGCAACAGCTCCTATACTTCCTCCGACTACTCCTTACCCTTACCCAGCTCCACCTCCAGCACATACGGTAACATGTTCCCTTAACAACAAAACTCTTTCAACAACTCAAGAGATGCACCAGCAAGATCAATCCTTTCACACCTGACAATCTCTATATCCTCTCCCCGACACACTACACACAATGAAATCAGCAATATCTTGCAGTCTACCTCTAATAACACCTCTCTTATGCACCCATTTATCACAAATACTGCACAATATGCGTCCCACACCCTTGTGGCAAACCACACTTGGCCACTCTCCTTCTACTTTGACAGTACTGCCACCAGCCCTAGATACCATAACTTTTTCAACATATACTCTCAAACCCTTGTGCCTCTGTCTCTCCACTTCTTAAATCTTCCCCCGCCTTCCTTTCATTCCCAGCAATCAACACAAAGTCATCAGCAAATTACATCTCCCATGGGAGTCCATTTCTGAAGTCTCATGAGAAAGCTTCAAGAACCATGACCAACATTAAGAGGCTCAACACTGACCCCTGATGAACAAACCTTTCTGGGAAAACTTGTCACTCAATCTCCATTCACTTCCACCTGGGTGAGTACACCTACATACACAGCCATAACCACTCTTACCAACCTCTCCTCAATCACACGCTTTCTAAGTGCCCACTTCAACACCTCCCTAGGGACACTGTCAAAGGCCTTCTCCATATCAACAAAAACAAAGTACAGATTCCTTTTCTTTCCTACAGGCTATATTTTTCCTGAAGAATGCAGACAATGAATATGGCATCAGCGGTCCATTTGCCTGGCATAAACCCAAACTTTCACTCTTTCCTGATCACATCTTCCAGGACACTCTCCATTACCTTCATTATCTGGTCCAAAAGTGTTATGCCTCTACAATTTCCTCTTTCCAGGGCATCACCCTTCCCCTCATACACATTTACAATCACACTCTTTAGTCAGTCATCTGGGACAACACGCTCATATATAATAATATTTATCAAATCAGTGACCCCACTCCTATATCTCCTGAGGCCTTCAGCAGTCAACCCTGACACACCTGTTGCCTTCACCAAAGGCATCCTGCCTATTGCCCTGTTCACAGTAGCAGCATCAAGCAAAGGCCTGGAGCCAAACACTAGATCCGCTGACAAATCTTACCTGTTCCAGTCAAACTCCTCATTCAACAACCAGTTATACTGCTATCTCCAGGTGTCTTTGATATCCTCACAGTCCACCACTACCTTACCTCATCATTCTTCACATACTGCTCACCTATGGTATCTCTGTTTTCCCTCATCTGATTTGCACCCTTAAATACCATATTCTTCCTTTCAGTGTTATTTAGGTTATCCAGAAAAAGTCTCTGATTATCAGATTTTGCCCTGTACACTTACTTTCTAGTCGTACACTTGGCAGCCAAATATGTTATTCATATATTAGTGAGCAACTTAACATCAATATATTGCCTAGGTAGTGTGATGAGCAAAGACATAAATTTAGAGGCTGAACAGCAAGAAAGAGTACAGCAGGGATGGAAGGTCGCAGGTAAACTCCGAACACTAATAAGGACTTGGGAATAAAGCATGGATGTAGAGAAGTCACTGCATGACAGTACAGAACTGTGATCTCCAATCTAGTGTATGTCAGTGATGCTTGGGCTTTGCTGGATGAAGTCAAGCAAGGGAGAATAAGATATGAGTTACTGTACATGAGAGGGGCAGGAGAAGTACCAAAGAAAAAATAACAAACAAATTACTGTTGAAGCCCAATTTAACGAACTAATTCAGCCAACCCCCAGTCTGTTATCTTGAATTTTCTGCAAAATCAAGTTCTGTAATCATGGCTCAATATAAGGGAAACTTTTCCATTATTCTGAAGTGCTTTCCACTAAATCCTTGAAGTATGCAGTCAAGCCGAGTTCCTGACAATGCACACTCAAACCTACACACAGCAGTCTGAACCCATAATTAATGCCCCCCCTTAAATGCATTATCGTCTACATGTTAACAGTGATACATACAGTACTGTAATGACTTAGTAATAAAATATGCACACAAATAATAAGGTGAGGATAGTAGTGAACCAAACAGTATAGTAAATATGGATAGTAAACTACAATAAGGCTTACCTCCAAAAGTAGGGGTTCTGCACTTGTTGCAGAAATATGCCTGACACAGGCAGCCATACTGGTCCCCCCAAACCTTTGTCAGGCCTGGAGGTGGCTTAGTCACTGTCAGAGTCACCCTCCATCAACACTCGAGGTGGTACAGGAGTGACAGAAGGGCTGGGGAGCATGAGGCATGGTGCTCCATCTTCTCAATCGTTTCAAATTTCTGTGCAAGAGAAAGCCTCACCTTCTCTTTCTTTTTCTGAACCTTAGCCATGGTTCATAAAAGCTTTGGTTCACTGGAAAAAAAAAACACACACAAATAAGGCCGCAATACCAAGGCAAAGCCGCGCACACACGGAGCAGTTGTTTACAGTTGTGGGATCATGTAGAGACTGCACTGGCTGAGCGATGTTGCTGAGTTCCCACTGCTACCCTCGTAGCTTGGCAGGGACATGTGGCGATACCGCGCACTGCCGGTCAGGGGAGCGTTTCCGGTATGGGCTCAGTGACACGCTCAATTCACGGGACTCTTTCCAGCAACTCAGTAATTTTTGGAATGGAATTTCCTTAATTGTATAATCATTTCAATGTAAATTTTTCTTTAAATTGGGCAAAAAATAAATACAGTACCAGAAAAAAATGATTCCGTTATCTCGGGCTTCCATTAAATCGATGTTCGTTAAACCGAGCTTCTACTGTATAAGGAATTCTGGGACCATCATGGTGACGATGTGGATGTGTCAGAGTGTTAAGAGAGGTAGGCTAAACTCAGATGGTTTGGCCATGTGGAAAGCATGGAGAATGACAGACTGAGTAGAAGAATATAAGTAATGACGAACAGGGGAAATGGAGAAGTGGGAGAAAAGGGATGAAGTGAAAGGTCAGGACACAAGGGTATTTGAATGTGGGTGGGGTGAGTTGGAGGGAGAAAGAAGAGGACAGTGCAAAGTGGAGGCAATCTCTTTATAACCATCCTCTCCCTTCCAGGATTAAGGCATCCATTTATAGCAACAAACTCTAATCCCTTTTCTGTCCAACTCTCAAAGGGAAGGGTTAACCGTTACTTCCAATCCTTCATGTACGCAACAGGTCAACTCTGGAACTGTCTTCCTCTGTCTGTATTTCCTACTGCCTATGACCTCCAGTCTTTCAAATGCAGTGTGTCCAGGGACTGTATTCATAAAGGATCTCAGCCAATTTTTATGATAATCACATCTCCAAGGCAGTAGAATATTGCCACAAACACTTTTGTTTTGTCATATATATCAAGTTACGATTCTCTCTAGTACAGTTGCGAAATGTCTGGTAACTGTAAAAGCAAATAGATATTAACAGATATATTCTTATATAAAGCTTTGGCTAAAGAGAGTTGATGAATACAACCCCAAGCATCTCAAAACGAACAGATCTTGAGTTTGGCCCCCTGTTATCTTTCTTCATCATCATCATCATCATCATCAGGAACCTCTTTCCCACCATAGGGGAGGGAACAATCTTACAGGCTTCTGGCCTTTGGTTCCTTCTTCCATTCATTAAATGCTATATTTTTTCAATTAATGTTATATTTTTTAACCCCTTAACCCCTAAAACGCGGATCGTCGCATTTGCGACGGTCGGCCCAAAGGACAGAACGGCGGATCGTCGCGTTTGCGATTTGAATTAATTTTGAATAACCGCGGGCAAGCAGGCTCCAGCTGGTATTGTCTATCAGTACCGCCACCCGTGAGCTACGTTTAGCACACTTGACCTTTGTACTACTGACCTCGGTTGTTGCCAAGTATCATTTTTTTTACCCACCCACGCACCGATGCGCGGCCCTCCCTCGTCGTGCGATATGGCAACGCGCGGACGGCTCATACGTGTCAATCTGCGCCGTCATCTCGCAAGCACTTTCTGCTATTGGGAAACGCTTGTTTCCCCAGTTGTCACACTGTCATTTTTTCGCACGGTTTGCCCCTGATTAGTGTCAGTCCATGCGAATCTTCCACGGTGACACCATGTCCAACTCAAGCTCTTCCGAGTCTGTGCCTTCTAGCCCTCCGATAAAGGGTTTTGTGACCTCAACCCCCTTCAAAACCTTACCAGGAACTACTAAGGGCCTGAGTGACTCTGCAATAGCCAGTGAACTATTGAAAGCCTCGATGGACTATGGGAGTGACGTCGGTGTGTGGTCAAGCCTGGAAGAGTCTGACACGCAATCAAGTGCAGAGTCTGGGCCAGAAGTGACTGTTTCTGTGCCTGAAGTGAGTGTGTCAGTGCCTAGCACCTCAGCAGGGAAGGCTCCTGTGAGAAGGGGCCTTGAATATGGGAAGGGGGCAAAGAGAAAAAGGAGTGGTGACCCAAGCTCACTGCCATTGTCCCCTACGCCACGTCACGCCACCGCCAGCCCGCCACGCACTCCCAGCCCCATTCTCTCGTCCTCCTCTTCTGCTGCCCTGTCTCCTGAGTCGTCTGAGTCGCCTTCACCACCTCGAAAGGGAAGTAGACGTTCTACTTTACGTACTAGAGGTTTTCGTAGGCCAAGTGTTCGTGTTGGTAGAGCTAGAACTTTGTCCCCTAGTGTAAGGCTAGCTCGTAAGGAAACTCGCACTAGGCAACTCGGCAGTCACGCCACCGAGAGTGACCTTGAACCCTCAGATAATGTCCCCACCACCACCACCACCACTACACCAACACGACCTAGGATAGCCTCTGCCTCACGTACTGTCTCACCGCCTGCCTCACTCACTCCCACACGACCTGCCTCACCCCCTGCCGCCCCCAGCACCTCCCAGCCTAGGCAGGGCACTCTTGATGCCTTCGTGTGGTCAGAGGGATCAGATTTTGTGCCAGAGGATCTGCCCTTTGATGACAGTGGGTGTGGAGTTCAGGCTGACTTCCCTGTCGACGAGGATGGTGAATGCTTGGACTACCTGTTGGCCTTCCTTGACAACGAGGTAATGGAGCAGATTTGTACCGAGACAAACAGGTACGAGGGGCAATCTGCTGCAGTTCGTGAAGGAGAAGGTGAGGCGGCCACGCCATCCACGTCGCGGATGGCAGCATGGGTGCCACTAACGATCAGGGAACTTTTTGTATTTATTGGGTTGATGTTATTGATGCCCCACAATTGGAAACACAAGCTGGAGGAATACTGGAGTTCCAACGATCTTTGCCCAACACCAATTTTCAATAAATACATGAGCCGCGATCGTTTTAGGCAGCTCATGACTTACCTTCACTTCGTGAACAATGATGAGCCTTCCCAAACTGACCCATTATGGAAAGTGAGGGGAATCCTGAACTTGATCAAGGATAAGTTTATGAGGTTCCTGCGCCCTTTCAAGAAAGTGGTGATTGACGAGTCCTTGGTTTTGTTCAGGGGCCGTCTTCGGTTTGTGCAGTACATTCCAAGCAAACGGCACCGCTTTGGAATCAAGTTTTTCGTGCTGTGCGACTGCAAGACGGGGTTCATCTTAGACTTCGTCATTTACACCGCCAGCAATGTCGATTTGGACAAGACTGACCCCCTTGGATTCTCTGGTTCTGTGGTGAAAGTGCTTTTGGAAAAGTACTTTGGCGAGAATCATGTCCTGTATACGGACAATTACTATACAGCTCCTAAACTCACCAAGTACCTTTCTGAACACGGCGTCGGATCCTGTGGCACTGTCAGAAGCAATAGGGCACACTACCCTGCCTTCCCCGAGGCTGAAAAGTCAAAGCGGGGAGACGTGCACCTGAAGAAATCTGACAAGATGCTTGCGATCAGGTGGCATGATAAGAGAGTCGTGAATATGCTCACCACAGTACACAAGGGGGAAATGCTGGCAACAGGGAAGGTCGACAGAAGGGCTGGCGAGCCTGTGATGAAGCCTGATGCTGTCATTGACTACAACGTCAATATGCGGCTGGTGGACAAGTCTGATATGATGATCAGAGAGATTGACTGCCTGAGGAAAAATCGTCGTTGGTACAGGAAGGTGTTCTTGCACTTGATTGATATGTGCATGCTGAACGCCTTCATCCTGTATAAAATCAAGAACAGGAAGCCAGCAAACTACTCTCTCCGAAGATTTTCCAAGACTTGTGTCTACCAGCTGCTTCAGCGTTATGGCCAGGTACTTTCAACAGGTCCCAAACGCCACCCTCAGACACCTCCAGACCGCCTACAGTGTCAGGCCTACCTTCAGCGACACCGCCTGGAGCCACTGCCTGCCACTGCCAAGAGGGGAAAAGCACTGAGGAGGTGTCATGTGTGCAGCCACACTACCAGGCAGGACAGAACCTTTAGGCGCACCTCCTTGCAGTGCAAAGAGTGCAAAGTTCCCCTCTGTGCTTACCCGTGTTTCTTTGACTACCACAGCCTGACTAGATTTTGAAAATAAGGGTAAGATTCTTTGAAATAATATTGAGAGTGAGAGTGATACTAGTGTTTAGTTTTCTTTTACGTACTGACAGTGACAGCCTGGTGAGTGTAAATTAGTGTATGTACTTGTAAAAGCACTGACAGTGACAGTGTTTTTTGGTGTAAATAATTGTACATAGTAATAATATAAGTATTGCGAGTGACAGTCACTCCAGTGTAAGAAGATGAAAGCATATGTTCCTATTCTATGTTCTGACAGAGACAGTTTGTTGTGTAGAAAATATTATTTTTATAACAATGGACAGTGACACTGATGAATAAGGCAAAAAACGGACAGCTACAGTGAAAGTGAGCGATAGAAATGAAGTGCGAGTGGCCGACCGGAGTGAGAATAAAGTGCCTGCCGTAAGGCTGAATAAACTCGCGCCGCGGTGGTCTTCCTCAGTCCTGATCCACAATACTGGCAGTGACAGTGATTTTTATGGCCGTAATAGTGACAAGCGAACGTTTGCGAAGTACAGTAATCCCTCTAATATCCGAACGCCCAATATCCGAACATCCCCACTAACCGGACATAATCCTCCTGGGATCCAATATTCCCAAAATGGGCCAAAAACTGCAAAAAATTCGAAAAAAATCTGACTTTTTTTCCCTCCCATAATTTGAAATTCCCGCCTGGCGCCAAACAGCTGTTACACCATGGTCCCTTCACCCCTTCCTTCCATCCCCCTCCCCCCTCCCCTGTCAGGTTGCCATTTGGTATTTTTCATTACCAAGTGTGGGCCAATTTGGTAATGAAAAATTCGTTTGGTAATGCATTAGAATAATGCATTACCAAATGGATTTTTCACATGTATGAGGATACACAGGATGGAGATGGTGGATTGTTTGCTCTCTCTGATTAATCTGCTACCCTACATAGTGTGAAAATAATCAACATGGTGTTAGTTATAAGGAGAGTGATTACATGTATTTCCACTTGTATATATAATTAGTGAAGAATATATGCTAGCTTTACGAATTTGGTAATGAAAAGTTATATTTGACAATGAAAGTTGAGGAGATTGGTAATGTGGCTGTTGCGATCTGGCAACTCTGTTACCCCACCAACATCAACAGTCACAGCTTAACTCCGATGGAGAGCAGATACTCATAACAGTGCAAGCCACAGGTGCTTGTTTTTGTGAATAAACAGTGAATAAACTGCAATACCTTGCCACTAGAACACACAGGAATTTACAGTGTTGTGCAGTGTTAAGAAATTAGAATTTAGAGTGCAGAGGATTAACTGTGGACTGCAAACTGGCGGTTCAAACCAGTGCAAGACCAAGGGACTTGTAAGTACCCAGAATGTTTAATATTGTATAAACTCACCTCTAAAACCTCATTTTATGGTTCTTTTGCATTTATTTCAGTCTTTTATGTCCCTTATTGGTGTGATTTGGGTCTTAAATAGGTGCTATGCATGTCCAGAGGGAGATGTATAGGTGTTTTTCAGAGTTAGGGTCCGTAAGTACTAGTCCATAAGCTGGGGCCCAATATCCGGACAGGACCACTATCCGGACCTGCCTATGGCTCTATTGATCCGGATATTGGAGGGGTTACTGTACTATGATGGAAAATAATGTAGTATACGTGTTTTTTGCCGTGAAAAGGCAAATGTGACAATAGTGACGGGAAAATCGCCGCCGCGCTGCATGTCGGCCGTGCGCTCCGTTCATTTTAGCCTTATTTTCAGTGCTTATTGTACAAATACAGATTCCAAACAACCTGTACGTTGTTGTATAAAGTGTACTGTGACAGACTGAGGCTGTGGTAGAAAGAAAACCGGGTCACTGGAGGTGTGAAAGTGAAGACTTTGTTACCCAACTTTGCAAGTCTTCACAAGTCCTTTGGTAGTCCAAGAAGGCTCAACATGTGTCTCAGGAGAAAGCTGAATGTAAGTACTATATGCCATAAAAATTTTAATGCTCTAGGGTTAATCTCTGATTTTTGGCAAATATTTTCCCACAGGTACTCAGACCCCGCTACAACCCCGCCACAGCGGGGGGGTCGGGCGTACACAGCCGCGTTTTAGGGGTTAACCGCGGGGCGTCACTTTCGTGATGCTTGGGAGCAAGGGATCATACCGCGGGGCGTCACTTTTGTGATTCTGTGTTATTTTGAATTCACCCAGGGTTCCAAGTGGGGGCTTGTATCATCTATCAGTACTGCTAATGTCCAACACTAGTCAGCACTCCTAATCTCATCTGTACTCCCATCCATTGTTGACAATTTAGCCATTTCTCCCCGTTCTTGACTCCCCTCCCTACCCCCCCTCCATTACCCTATCCTCTCGCCTGCCCGGCCGTGCTACGCTAAGTAAATCTTCCCTGGAACTTTTCACTGATTTCATCCACTGAAATAAGCCCTATGCCCTATTCTTATACCAAATAATATATACAAGAAAGAAATAAGGTAAGTGAGAGTGCCATACACCTGGAATTGGCTAATTATCACCTGACAACACCTCACGTGCACTCGTTCGCTGTTTCTTTCCCCTTGAAATATGCCATATAATCTATTTTCGTAATAAATATACATATAAGGAGGGAAGGGAGAAGCCTAAGTGATATTTACATTCACCTGGAACTACCTAATTTATAATGTATTGTCTAGAGTTCCTGCCAATCATTTCAGTGAAATACATAGCTGTTTCAAGAGCTACGTTGGTAGTACTGAATATCCCCTAAGTAGGCCTCTACCCGGGCCGGCCCTCCCTTATCAGTTCTCTCTCATCTTCCGAAGAGGAGGTACGCGTCTGTTCCTCTTGCTGACTTCAGGGCCTTTTTCACCCCCATGCAAAGGGCCCTGTGACCTTTACCCCCTACTAAACCTCATGTGGAAAGAGGTAAAGGGCTGACAATTGATAAAAGAGTGACTACGATCTTTCTACTGAGTAAAACAGTGCAAGTGGAATTGTAAATAATGTGTAAATAATGTGTAAACAGCAAGTGAAAGTAATGAACGTAAATATACAGTGCTCGTCAGAAGTATGGAGCGCCCTGCGTCCCTCCTAAGAAACAAACCTTTCAACATTGAAAAAACATATAAATAATGCATTTTATTTACCTTTAGTGCTTCGTAGGGTAGCCTTTACGTTTCTTCACGGACCTGAGACGTCTTGGAAGTGAAAGGGCGAGGCTCCTGAGGTGCTGGAGCGGTATTTTGTCCCAGGAGTCACGAATGGCGGCTTCCAGCTTAGGTAGAGAGCTCACGTCCTTCCCTTGGAGACTCTTCTTTACGAGGTACCAGAGGTTTTCAATTGGGTTGAGGTCTGGGCTATTTCCTGGCCAGTCTGTCATGAATGATACCTCGCAGTCACGAAGCCAATTGGTGACCGATTTGGCCTTGTGAGCAGGTGCACCGTCCTGCTGAAACACTCGTGCACCTGTTAGCTCGAAGGAGTCTGGTAAATGATCACACAGAAGCTCCAGGTAAACATCCTGATTCACTCTGAGGTTCTTGGGAAGTACAACAAGCTTCCCCAAACCCTTCCCTGAAAAACAACCCCATACTATGAGTGAATCAGGATGTTTAACTGTGCTTTCTACATACCGTGGGTCAAGTGGGTCACTACCTTTGCATGCTCCTCTGTTACAGGTAACACTAAACGTTGCCTCATCAGACCACAACACTGACAACCATTGCTCCTCACCCCAATTTAGATATTTATTAGCAAAGGCAAGCCTACGAATTCTCTGGCTGCTAGAGAGAAGAGGCTTTTTCACAGGCCTGTGACTTGTGTAACCAAGCTCATGCACCCTACGAGACACTGTTCTCACTGACACCTCACCAAACACTTCTGGGTTGCTCTCCTTAATTTTCCTTGCACTCACACGAGGATTAAACTCCACTGCACGTTTTAAAACATTAACAGACCTTGGGGAAGTTTTCCTAGGCCTACCAGACCTCGGTTTCTTTGTGGGAACTTCACCACTGTTTTCCTCCCAAAACCGCGCACACCAACGACGCACTGTCGATCGTGCCACACCAACCAATTCACTAATTTCCTTTGTCTGGTGGCCTGCCTCCTTTAGAGCAATGATCTGGGATATGATTTCACTCGATAGTTCACGGGTAGGTGCCATAACAAAGTTTTGAAGGCCAAAACACTGCGGGACACTCGGTAAAAAATGGCGCAATTTGAGAGGGACACTCGGCGGAGTTCCTCTCTCTCAGGCAGCCCGTGGGCGACTGAGGCGGGAACCAACCAGCGCGTCAGAAGGCCCCAGGCTACCGTGACGTCATGCTCGGAGCTCAAACTTGTGGCGCAATTCTTACCCCTAAAAATGGGTGATTCTTTTTGGGCCATAAGTATTGCGCGCCCGGCGGACAACGCTGAATACTTCTGACGAGCACTGTACGTGAACAGTGGAAAATAGTTTTATAAGTTACTTCAAGTGACAGTGCATAACACAGTGTAATTAAAATAGAAATGTAAATAACGTAAATAAAATAGTGAACGTAAATAGAAATGTAAATGAGTAGTATTATAAAAATACGAGTATATACCCTAGGAGTAATGAAAGTGAAAGTTTCACCCTAGCATGTATGAATACTATGAGTTATGAGAGTGAAGGTGAAAGTGACATTCACTCTCAATGCTAGTATACAGGACGAGAAAGTGAATGCTACATATTTTACTGAAAAAAATTGAATGCCTACAGTGACAATAAACTAATACTACTGAAGGAAACTTATGGATAAAGACTGTATATATATATAAGTGTTATATAGTAATAGAAATATAAAGTGTGAGGGGTTTTATGAATAATAAATGACAGAATACCAACAGCTAACTAGCGAAAGTGAGAAGGTCATACGCGCTCGTAATTTTCATTGCTTTCAATGGTTTTTATTTGGAGTATGGATCCCAAACTACTTGATAACCATAGAGTAGTGTTTATAGTGTTAACATCTGGCTGTGGTAATCATATTATGGGTTGTCGGGAAGTGTAAAGTGGAGACTTCGTTACCCAACTTCAGAGGTCTCCACAAGTCCTACGGTAATCGACGAAGGCTCAACAAACATCCCAGGAGAAAGCTGAAGGTATGTGCCATATGCATATGTAATTTTAATATTCTAGGACTAATAACTGATTTTTGGCAAATATTTTTTGAGAGTCTGTCGGAGCCCGAATAACCCCGCGGGACACGCAAAACATTGGGAAACATGCCCGCGGTGTAAGGGTAAAAAAAAAAAAAAAAAAAAAAAAAAAAATGACCAAAACATTAATGGGCTTAATTTACTGAGCTGGCTACAATATCAGTGTTAGATGCACAAAGTTCTCCTTCCACCTAATGTGCATGAGCAAGTGGTCTTGCACATGCCCAGTAACCACCACCTATGCAGTTGTCATTTCTTCTTGTGGGTTTAAGGGATGCAGCCAGAACAACAGCCTAACGCCCTTCCAATGTAGACTGATTAGGGCTTTACGTTAAATGCAGGAGAGCTACCTAGATTTATGGATTAAGTTATACGTATAATGCACAACACATTGCCACAACTGGGGGTCCCCATCACCTCCTCTGAAGAAGATGTGAGCAAACAGGTTGAATGCTCCCAGAGATGTCAGAAGGTCTCTTGAAAGTGTGCAGAGGGCGTGGAGCTTTAGGCACTAGAACAAAAAATGTTCTATGGTCTCTTCAACCCAGCAAAACCACTGGCACAAAGGGTGTTCTATCATACCCAAATAGTACAGGTGACTTGCGAGACCTGCATGGCCCAACTGCAACTTGGTGATGGGAACATAACACTCCAACAGAGAGAGTGAGCCCAAGGATGTGCAGAAGAGTCAATGAGGAAACATTCCAGGTGTGAGACTGGGCAGTCAGTCACAAGTTTGCATTCCAACTTGACATGTAAGCACCTCATGTAAGGATAGGGAATGCAGCAGTATCAGGTGCCATGGATAGGGACATACCCATATTCCATATCCCACACCAAGCCCTCTTCTTCCCATCGTCCCCAGATATCACCTGCTCCCCAAACCTTGCCCCCACAGTGTCCTGGAGAGTGGTCAAAACCCCTGGCTCTGACCACCTCCCAAGCATCATCACTCCAAAACCTAAATCACCCCAGCTGGCCACAAACACACACACACACACACTATTAATAAGAGAGCCAACTGGAAGGCCTTCACAACTGAAACAGAACAGCACTTTGAAACACTAAACAGTACACTCGTCACAAACATGAACAGTGCTGTGCACACTTTCAATAAAATTATTCAAAACACACACAAAAAACACATCCCTAGAGGCAACAGAAAGAGACACAATTCCAACTTCACATCAGAAATTCAAGGTCTCATCAGTCAATGCAATGCACTGCAACACTCCCCTACACACCACACACAAGACATCGTACAACAAATACGAGCACTGAACACTCACATAAACAATAAAATATCAGAGCAGCAAACACTAAATTGGAATAACTATCTCCAAACACTTGAACAGAAAATAAACACCAGCAAACTCTACAAAACACTAAACAGCATCACACTCCAACAGCAACACTAGACAATCACATGCTGCCATCACAACAACAGACACCATCCCTTCAAACTAACAACAAGCAAAGACATTCATCAATCACTTTTCACATCAGCCATCTAAACCCCCATCGCAACAAATGACGTGTCATCCAATGCAAGAGAGAGTTCGCCGCTGATCCAGACTTTGCACCCTTCAGTTACAAAGTACATCATTTGCAACCTTAAGCACTCATCTGCCTGTGGCCCAGACAACAGCAGCATACACCTTAAACATCTTGGACCACATGGCATACAAGCATTCACCAACATATCAAGCTACAGCTACTCACACAACACAATACCCAATATCTGGAAGCATGGTACCATCATCACCATCCCCAAACCCAACAAAGACCCCACATTACCTTCCACACACCACCCCATCACACTCCTCTGTACCTCCTGCAAAGGCACTGAACAACTATTACAATTAGTAACACCTCACATCTCCCTAGCCCCATCACAAGATGGTTTTAGGCCATTACAAGCCACAAACATTCTTCTTATGGATCTTACACAAAGAGTTTTTGATGGCATCAATTCAGCTAGGCCATCACACAGAACACTCCTAGTCACACTAGGTATTAGCAAAGCTTTTGATGCCATCCCTCGCCACAACCTCACAATCAAAATTTTCAACACAAACATGCACAATAACACAAAAAGATGGCAGGCAAACTATTTAGCAGGCAGATGTGCACACGTAACATTAACTGGTCAGTCAATGAACATCAGAAACTTCAAAAATGGTGTCCTTCAAGGATCTGTTTTGTCCCCTACACTCTTTAACCTAAACAAGCACGACATACCCACACTCCACAAACCACAGATACACATAGCTTCCTATGCAGACAACATAACACCTACATATATACACCAAAACACAAACACAGCTGCACACATCCTCCAACCTTACCTCAATACAATGCAAGAATGGTTCACCTCAAAAAGACTCAGTATAGCCCATGCCAAATCTACAGCAATCCTTCTCACAAACTGGACAGCAGAACATAGTCACACTCCATACCTCACCATAAACAACACTCCCCTACCACACACACACACACACACACATACACACACAAAATCCTTGGTTTAACATACATTAATGTCACTTGAACAACACATCACAAACATTAAAAATAAATTAACACCTTGCCATTTGAACAACACATCACGAACATTAAAATTAACACCAAGACTCAACGCCCTACGGTCACTTGCCCATACAACATTCAGACAACAACGAAACCACCACCACAGAACACAAACAATATATACGTTCAGTGATGAATTATGCATGCCTTACTTGGGCCTCTAACCTCATTAAAACACACTATAACACTCTACAGACCATACAAAAGAAGGCCCTAAAAATAATCACAGGCTGCACAGCTACTACACCTACAGATCCCCTACACCAAGAAACCAAAGTCCTCAAAATCAAGGATCAGCTAGCCTTGAAAGGCACACAAATTCTTGCTGTAGCCTCCAACCAACAACACCCACTACACTACACTATACTACATTGCAGCGCACCCAGACACACCAAGGAACATCAAAACAACACCCAGCACATGATATACACAAATACAGTACAATAAGACTTCACTATAATGGACTGATTGGGGCCCAAACCATTCCGAAAAATATGAAATTCCGATAAAAGCAACATCCGGACTTCCCCCTGCTAATCCAGACTTTTTCCAATATATCAGACATTAGTCCGGATCGCATGAACGGTTCTTAAACTGTTTTGACTACCATTGTGGTACTGCACTGTGTCATAACTTCACTACATTAATCAAATGGTATAATATTTATAATAATATTGTACTGTACACTGATAAATGTCTTTTATTTACCTTATTGTGGTGAACATAGCTGAAGTGGTCAGGCAGTCCGGACTGCTTCTGGCTTTATCAGGCTTTTTCCGATATATAGGAATTTAGTCCAGTAGCTCCTTGAGTCCGATAAAAGCGAATTCTGGTCTATTGAAGTCCGTTATATCGAGGTTTTACTGTACTGTCATCTCTCCCCCCTCGCCTGCCTAACACCATCTTCTAGAAGCATATTCATACTCAAATCACTCGTCACTCCATTCAGTCACTCAAAGACAACATACAGCCACATGCACAGGCTCCTGATATCCACCCTTCTGAATCCCATCTCCCTCATGAGGACAGGGTTCACCTGGCCAGACTGAGATGTGGGCATCATCTAGTTCTCTTGAGCTATCATGTGGCAACACAGCACCCCATACTATTAACCACAATATGGAACGCTGCATTGCACAGAATCGCCTGTGCCAACGACACAACATACACTCCTTGGAAGCTCTGTGGGAAAGCCTGGTCTCAGCCGTGGCCTTCCTTAAGGAATCGGGGCTGTTCAGCCAGACTGCCTAGGGAACAACTACCACTGGTACCAGCTGGAAGTCAATGCATGCCTTGCTGGTTCGTCTCCAGTTTCATTGCCACGGATGCTTACGTGTGAGGGGATCCACTGAAGATGAAAGTGTCAAGGAGGAGGGGCAAGGGGATGGAGATGCTCCAAAACAGCATGGACAAGCCTGACATGAGTCATTTGGTGATCTGAGAGAAGGGTACTGGTAAGCGATGACTATGAGTAGTATATACAACCTCTGGTTGGAGTTGGGCTTGGAGAATGGCTGAGAGTTCTGAAGTCAGAACATCATGTCACCCACTGAATGACCAGGTTTGGTATAAGGAATAGTCCTCAAAGTAGGCCACCAAGGCAAAGGAAAATGGGGGGAGAGGGACCCATCTGTGTAAATTCTAAAGAAGTCCTTATGAAAAGAGAAGCCCGGGCTAAGAAGGAGCTGCCGTGCAAAGGCTGCATCAACTGACTTCAGGAATGGCACTGGAAGATGGGGGGAGATAATCACATACAAATCCATTCATGGGAAGACAGAGGGTCTTACAAAAACTTTGTAGCTTCTTGTAGTGTGTTTTGTAGATCAGTTATACATATACAGTATTAGACTCATTGACGAGTGGTTGTTATAAGTGAGTATTTTTGTAAGTAGGTAATCTTCATTCCATTTTGTCATGTAATGACAGGAGAGGTAAAGATTAGTATGGGACTATTTTTATTTGTCTTGGAAATATTAACAAAGTCTCTCATACACAAGTGAAGTATAGAGTCCTGCTAGCTACCTCCCCTGTATCGCTCTATCTCTGTCTGCCACACTCTTGCCCCTGTTGCTAGCCTCCTTCTCCCTACTATTTGTTGGTTGTATGGCTCACCCCTTTCTGAGCTCTGATTGCTACATTCTCGTTTAGCAGGGGTCGTGTCACATGTGCTATACTGTCGTGGAAACATCTAGAACACTGTATGTCTGTGTGTATGTACAGCTTCCGGTGCAGGACCAGCATTCCTTCACATTAAGAGTTTCAAGTTAATTTCCTTTTGTTTGATTCTCGCTGATACACTACCTATTTCACACCCTGGCTTGGTGCTTCTATCTATCTATTTGTCTATCTAAGAGTTGTATCATTATAATATGGAGTCCTGACATCTCTCGGTCACGCAAGCTGGCGGTCCTCTGACAGCAATCATCAATGACATATGTTAATCTATTAATACATAACATTGATTATAATATTGTATACAGTAGATATAATATTCATGTTAATATTGCAGTGATCCAGTAACATTACATTTTAAACAAGTTGTATACATAATTGAATTAATGCAACATGGTTAAATTGGTTATTGTATGACATTTTGTTAAGATGTGTATGTATGAGGAAGGGGTCACTGGGGCAACCAAGAGAAGGTCTAGAGATATGATGTGGTAGCCCTCATAGCTGCAAAGAATAAAGGGTAACCATGCTTGTGGCCAATCTAGGGGCTAATGAAGGACCATGGGGAGACAGTAATGGGAAGAGACTGAGTGGCTGGAGGGAGGGGCAGAAATGCGATGGAGCAGCCAATGGTCCAGCTCCATGCAATGTATGGAAAGGAGTTTTAGCCAGCTCCATGCAAAGGGGTTTCAGCCACCTCCATATAATAGACTGAAAGGGTTCACCCAACTCTGAGCAATAGCCGGAGAGAAGTATCACCCCAGACTCCTCATGAAGTGAAACAACAAGGATGGACTTGAAAGAACCTAGGGCAATGCAAAGTGCAGTGTTCTGGACAACATTCAGTTTCTCAAGTTGAGTCTGGGATGCCGATCCATGAAAGGAGAAACCATATGGAAGCTTGCTGCGAAAGAATGTCAGATACAGGTGGAGCCGGTGAGTCATTTCACTGAGAGATACCATGGGCCACTGGAAAAGCAAGATTAGGTTAGGTAGGTTTAGGTTAGGTAAGGTTTGGTTAGGTGGGTCTTGGTGAAAGGACCAACCCAATAAGGTGGTTCTCGATGAAACATAAAAAATTCCTTACCATTCGAAAAAGGCAAGTGTCACCCCAACTTTCAAGAAGGGAGATAAGTCAAACCCTCTCAACTACTGACCAATAAGCCTAGCTTCTGCACCATGTAACGTTATGGAGAAATTGCCCAAACAGAACTCTGTCGACCACTTAGAAAATAACAATCTTATTAGTAATTCCCAACATGATTCCAGAACAAGGAGATCTTGTCTGACACAGTTACTGGTGTTCTTTGAAGAGCTAGAGGATGCACTTGATGAAGGGGTTGGTGTGGACACTGTATACCAGTATTTGGGTTGCAAGAAAGCCTCTGACACTGTCCCCTACCTTCGCTTACTCAACAAGCTAAGGGCAGTGGCAATCTCTGGTGATATCTTAGTCTGGACTGAGAATTTTCTGAGCAGGAGGGTCCAACGTGTTGTCATCAAGGACTCACAGAGTGGCTAAGGGTCTGGAGTGGTGTACCCCAAAGCAACGTGCTCAGGCCAATATTCTTCCTAGCGTATATAAATGACCTTATGGACTTGATACAACCAAGCAATAACCTCTTCACGGATGATGCCCAGCTGATCAAGAGAATCAGAAACCCAGCAGATAGATTCTTTACGAGGACATCACCAGACTACGGGAGTGCAGCAGAAAATGGCTTCTGAATTTCAACGAGGAGAAGCGTAAGGTCATGCATCTGGGAAGAGGAAATCCAGAGTACCAGTACCATATGGGTGACACTCCATTAATCATCACAGTGGAGAAGAAGGACCTAGGAGTATATGTTACCCCCAACCTGAAGCCAACAGTACAAGCTGCCAAGGCAGCAGCCAGTGCAAACTCCATGGTGGGACTTTAAAAAAAAAACATACACATTCCTGGACACAGAGATGTTTCTCCCCTTGTACAAATCTCTGATAAGACCCCAGCTGGAATACAATGTCAAATCATGGTCACCTTACACCCGTCAAGTCATTAACAAACTAGAACAAGTACAACGGAAAGCCACTAAACCAGTCCCGGAGCTATCCAAACTGTCCTACGGGGAAAGGCTGGCCCGTCTTGGCCTCAACACACTGGAGGAAAGGAGGATACGTAGTAACATGATCCAGACATACAAGGTACTCCACGGTACTGATGCAGTTAAAGATGGAAACTTTTTAGCTACAACTTGCATCAAGAGACAACCAACCAAACACCAGAGGACACAGCCGGAAGCTAGCCAAACTCAGGCACAGAACCACACAAAGGACAAAATTTTTTAATGCAATAGTAGTGAACCATTGGAACAGTCTCCCAGATGAAGTGCTGTAGTGACAAGACAGAGTGTGAATGCTTTTAAAAATTCGTATGACAAGTATGATGAGACTGTACAACAGAGAAGAGGCACCTTTTATGAGCACTAACTCCTATGCCTCTACCAATAAAGGTAAGCAATCACTAAAGGTGGTTTGGACATGTGGAGAGAATGGAGAATGAAAGACTGACTAAGAGGGTGTATGTAGGTGAGGTGGAGGGAGGGAGAGGGAGGGGTAGACTGAGGATGAGGTGGAGGGATGGAGTTGAGAGGTATATGAGGGAGGGGGGGGTGAGTTGGGGGGAGGGGAGTCAAACGGTGGGTGACAGAGTGACTTGGAGGCGTTTTGTCTGCGGCCACCCTTTGCGGGATTAGGGCATCGGGCTATAGATAGATAGATAGATAGATAGAATCACTAAAGGTAAGGTAGTGTATGGCAATGCCAAAAAGACAAAACAAACATGCATGAGAAATATATAGTGGCTCTTGGTGAAAAGACCAACTTGGTGAGGCAGCTGTCAAATATTTGCACAAAGTTCCCCTACAGGAAATCTGTTCCAACCTAACCTAACCCTGCTTATTCTAATTGGAGGGCTTCACCCCCCCCAGACACCCTTGATTTTAACCACTTAGAACTTTCTGTATGTGGGAACTTCATACTGTACACTAGGCACCAGTAAGCAATTACAAATAAGTGGTATGGGCGGAACCTACCTACAGTGCAGCAGGAAAACAGGTAATCCAAAGTTTGGTATTATTGAGCTTTTGGACTACACCTCAAATTTCTGTTTTATTAGGCAGCTACTACTTACCTCGACTCAGATTAAGCTAAGAGTCCTAGGTTAGGTTACCCAGTACTTAATTTTTGGTTTGGTTGGGTTACGATTTCATCTTCCAAAGAGGTGTTGTCCGAAACGGCAAATTTACCCCAAGTGTTATCACTAACATGTTAATTCCAAAAATGTTAACACTTACGCCGCTTACCTGGCACGCGGCACTTACAAAGGAGGGTGAATTAAAACTATAAAAATAACATTCGAGTTACCGTACACATATCGATCACGTCAATAATATTCACCATTAATGCCATCTTTGCTTCTTGGAGTTGAACCTTGAATTTACACATGTTTAGCATCGATGGATGACAAAGCACATAAATACAACCCTGAAGAGCAATATCAGCCTAAAAACATAACTACTTACGAGTTCTATCCATGATCAGGCACAGTCAAGCTTGCACGTCGGCTGCACCACCACCATGCCAATCTCGCCCTACGTTCAGTAGTTATAGATGTTTATAATATTTGCTGAAAAATATCTTAAGAACTATAAAATTATGTTTGAATTGCACATATTACAACTTCTTTAATACCAGTACCCCATGCTGTCCCAGAAGTTTGTCATATTAAGATTTCCCGATCGGAACTGATAATCTCATAGATATTAGAAATTAATAGAGTCTGACACTACATACTGTTTTCCTGTCTCCATCAAAATATCATTAGAAGGATCAAATGTGGGTGAAAATCTTTATAACCTTAAAGTGTCAGATGAGGTTTTTAGAGATGCAAATCTCCAATTAATGGATCAAAGGTGGCACTAATCTGCCATGATAGCAAGGCTAATACGATAGCCGGATAAAATAATTTTGTGTAGCAGACATTATAAATTTAGTTTACAAGGCCATCCTTGATTAGTGAGAAGTGCGATGTTCCCTCTCTCCGCCCCTCCCGGCAATGTAAACAGAGCGCATCGTCTGCTTTCGAGATCAGCTGATTTCTCAGTCCACAGCCATGGGGATGGCACGCATATTGCAAGGAATAATGAAATATAGAAACACTTACAGAGAGAGCATGGTGAAACAGTTTGAAGTCGTTCGTGATGATCCACATGTAAGTAGCTTTGTACAATCATGTACTGCGGGGTTTGTTCTAGTTTAACGACCTTCGATGGTTAATATTTCGTAGATATACAATTTGAGCACTCAAGCCAGAGTCAAAACCACTTTTTAATGATGATTCGTGATATTCAGATATTAGGTAGGTTTGTCTTTTTGGTGAACATATTGTTACGTCTCCACCCCACACTGCCACATGCTCCAACAGCAGTATTACAGTACTGGAAGGACGTTGCCCAGTGAGTCATTCTTCCTGCGGTCAGCCTTCAGGTGTACGGTACACAGGATCAGCTCAGGCATCGTAAATAAACACTGGCTTCTTAAGTTCACTGTCTTTATTTTCCAAATAATTACTCTTAATGCTTTCCAACTTCACTATTCTCACAAGCAATGGAGCTATACGAACTTTACTAACTGCAGTTACACTGAATGCTTGACAACACCACTAGTTTCATAAGTATCAATGATATACAAACTTCAGTAACACTTCACTGTTTGCCACCAACACTGTTTTCACAGGCACCGAAAATATACAAACTTCGCTGACACTGTACAACGCTCAAACTGAACTGAAAACCGACTGAACTTCCTCTAGTCTCTTCCCCATCCCTATATAAGCTTGCATTGCTCTAGAAACTTATACATTTTTCCACAGTTCTGGTGTATTCCAGAGAGAGAGCACAGTTACCAACTTGGAGACAACCAAAACATGCCAGAGCTCTCCCCACTGCACAACACTCTAAAGTATTTAGCATACAAACTTAAATTATACAAAACATGCCAGAGCTCTCCCCACTGCACAACACTCTAAATAATTTAGCATACAAACTTAAATTATATTACATAACAAGCAGTCACATAACTAAAACATTATATGGAAAAAGAACACAAAAAGTAATGCATAACATACAAAACAACTATGCTCACAAACAGCGGGCAAACTGGCAACTCTGACTCATACCAGAACTAGCTACCGTAAACATCGGGAAACAATGAGAAGCTTCTCAACAACCTAACTGGCAAGTCCCGCTTCTTAACAGTATGCATTACTTTAAGCATTAGAAGCACCTTACCAAATCAGTTCTTCGTACTGATAGCGTGTTATATTTTTCTGATTATTTCTAAGGTGGTAAATAAATGTTGTTTGTTAAATCTGTTTCCCCATTGTCTTTAGCCATGCTTTGCTGTATCAGCTCATTTGATTCGTCAGCATAATGACGGAAGCAACTGTCCTAATCTAACAGTTTAACTAAACCTAACCCAGCCTAGCTTAACTTTACCCAATAATTTAACCTAACCTAATCTCCAGTTGGGAAATTGGAAACGAAATCCACCTTTGAGTATGTTTCTTCCATTACATCAGAAACAAACAATCATAGGTACAGCTTAAGGACCATGATGATAATAATGGGGAAAAAATTCAGCCGGAAAAGGTCATTTACCACCCTGAAAATAGGAAACTACAGAAAACAAATTGGAGGAATATGAATTGAACTGGTAAGGTCTTTCTGCTTCTTAAAGCGTGCATTTGCCTTCTTTTTTGTGAAGATTGGACTCTGTTTTTTCAGCAGTGATAGTGACAAAAAAAAAGAAAAAAAAAGAAGGTAGAGCTAATGTTAAGATAAATGTGAAGTTTAAAAGAGTAACCTAAGTATCTGGAATGTTGAACTATTAAATGAAGTTCTTAAAAATCCAAGCCATGCTTCATAGTTTTTTTAATGCAAGGCAAACATCTGATTCAACCTTAACCAAATTTATTCAACTCAACCAAATCTACTTTGATGTAACCTGATATTCTGAAAAAATTACTTTTGCTGAGTGTTTTTTCAATACTTGCAGCCAAAGGCAGTGTTCTTCACTTGTATGGACAGTCGGATGCTGCCAACCAGGTTCACCCAGACCAACATCGGGGACATGTTTATCGGTGAGAGAGAGAGAGAGAGAGCTATGTTCAGTGAGTGAGTGATGCAATCAATTTGTTATCTGGTTATTGTAGATTAGTAGTAATTATGTACAGCTAATGATGTAGGCCAGTGGTTTCCAACCTTTTCAAATTCTCGCCCCCCCTCACTGAGTGACATGTTCCCTGCGCCCCCCTTCCTCAAGTACAGTACTCTATTTTACTGGCATAGTTGGCACATGTCAATAAATATCATAGATTCTTAATCTTTGAAATTGTTTATATATTCAGATAACTAGATTTCTTATTCATATCTGTAATATATTCTCCATATTTAGAAATCACTGAATTCCATCATAATTCATAGTTTTCAAATATCTATCTATCTATCTATTGCCAGATGCCTCAATCCCGTTTGGGGTGGCCACAAACAAATCGCCTCCAAGTCGCCCTGTCCCCCGCCATTTCACTGCCCTGCTCCCAACTCACACCCCCCTCTCTCATATACCTCTCCACCCCATCCCTCCATCTCATCCTCGGCCTCCCTCTCCCTCTTCCCCCCTCCACCTCACTCACATACACTCTCTTCGTCAGTCTTTCACCCTCCATCCTCTCCACATGGCCAAACCACCTCAGTGTGTTCCTCATAACGCTTCCTACCACATCCACATCCACACCACAATGCTCCTGTATATCCTTATTCGTCAGCCTGTCTCTCCATGTGACTCCACAGGCTCCTCTTAAATAACTCATTTCCACTGCTCTCACTCTTGATTTGTGTCCTTCTAAATATAATTACCCTATTTATCAAGCCTTCATGCCCCCCCAGGCAGCCTTTCGTGCCCCCCTACGGGGGCTCGCCTCACAGGTTGGAAACCACTGATGTAGGCTGTGTACAGTAGGGTGGAGTGCAAAACAGGGTTTTCCAGTTTTTTCAAAATACTGTTGCCTGTAGTAATATTATGATGCTACATGCTACTAAAAAGGATATGTTAAAATCACATATTCTTAAATTGATATTTTGGGGTACCCCAGAGCTGGTTAAGTTTTTCAAATATGGGAAAAACTATATGGTATCGATTTTTTTTTTTTTTTTAGATCAATTTTCAGCCATTATTTATTTTAATAGTAATTTAGTTTATAGTGAATAATCAAAATTAATTGAAGTTCAAAACAGTGTGAGCAATCTGAGAGCGCACATGACTCTTATAAATTATAGCTAACTGCTCGTCAGTGAAGAAGCTACAGACTCTATACAATAATCCAAGTTTTTTTGAGGTGGTTTTAGCAGGTGTTCCAGTTTCCACTTTGGTTGCTAGTGGAGTAACTTGTCAAACGCTTTCTCCAAATCTAAATACACACAATCCACTCAGCTATCTCTCTCCTGTAGCACGTCAGTTGCCCTTGAGTAGAAGCTCAACAAGTTGGAAACACTCGACCTTCCACTTCTGAATCCAAACTTACTTTCTGCCAAAATGTCCATCTCCTCCAGATATTTTATCCATCTGTCTTTCAGGATTCTCTTGCACAGTTTTGCAACCATGCTGGTCAGGGACATTGGGCGTTCTTCCTTGTTCCCTCCCTTATAAATTGGTACCACGCTGGCCCTGTTCCATTCCTGAGGCACTCTCCTTTCTCCCAGAGAACACACAATAAACCATGTATCTTAGCTGCCAGTTGTTCTCTGCATACTTTTAGTATTCAGTTAGGGATCCTGTCTGGTCCTGGGGCCTTCCTCACAGCTTGAGTTTTCAGTAATTTGTATACTTCTTGCACTTCAACTTTTACTTCTTTGAACACCACGTTTCTAGTCACTCCCTCCTCGTCCACAAAATCACTTTCTCTAGTAACGGCTGATTGAAAGCATTTATTCATTATTTCAGTTTGCATAACTTCATCTTTATAGACATTTCCCTCTACTTTCAGCCTATTGATTCCTTCCTTTTGTTTCAGTTTGCTGTTAACAAACCTGCAAAACATTTTGGGTTCTTCCTTACGTTTGTCAACTATACCTTTTTCAAAGTTTCTTCCTGTCCATGTATTTTTGTACTGTATATTCATTTCTAGTTCTATTATATTCTTCCTTTGTTCTGTCATTGCCTCCCTTTTTCCATTTGTTCCATGCCGTATCCCCTTCTTATTTTGCTATCATACACCTCTTGTTGAACTAGTAATTTCTCCAGTTCTCTTTCCCACTAACTTTTGGCACATACTTTTCCATACCCATGCATAGATGTCTAGAAAGATATCCCACTTCTTCTGTAACTCTCTTGTTTTCATGAATTCTTGTCAGTCTGCTTCTTTGAAAAATTTTCTCAATCCTACAAAGTTTGCTTTTCCAAAGTTGTATCTGCCATGCCTGTATAGCTCATCTCGTCTCCCCATTTCCTTCAGTCGTTTGGAACTCTATCACTACATCATCACTTTCTCCTGTTGTACACAGATATTTCAGAGATTCAGTTGCATTAGGTTCTTTGGTTAGAATGAATTCTAGTCTTGCTGGTGTGTCATCACCTCAAAATCTTGTCACTTCTTTGACCCACTGGGTCATTACATTATCCATTGCTATCTTTAACGGTATACTGTCCCACAAATCTTCACTACTTCCTGAGTTCCACTTCTCCCAGTTTACCACTTTACAGTTAAAGTCTCCCATCAGGATTATGTTGTTGCTTTTCTCAGTCATTTTCTGTAGGTATCTAACCATGTCTGACAGCATCTCCTGATATTCCTCCTCATCCCATGCCCTTGTCCTAGGGGAGAACATGTGCTACTACAATGTCTCTCTTGCCATTCTCTCTGGTTTCTAGTACCATGTTTATCACTTTTGCCATACCCTCTCCCAGTTCCACACTGTTCTCATTTATGCTGTTTTTCACTTCTGTCATCACTCCTCCCATTTTTTCTTTACTATCTCTTCTCCATAGATTGTATTTCCCATCTCCCCTTTGGATTTCAATACAGTATTCTCACTTAGCTTGGCCCCTACAAGGCACATACTGTGTGTGTGTGTGTGTGTGTGTGTGTGTGTGTGTGTGGGTGTGTGTGTGTGTGAGAATTGTTAGTGAATGAGTGATAGAGAGAGTGAGTGATTGAGTAAGAGTGGTGAGTGAATGAGAGTGGTGAGTGAGTTACAGTGAGTGAGACTAGGGGTAGGGGGTAGTAGAGCAGTTTGGCTTTCTTGTCTCCTTCCCTGTCCCCCCACCCTCCCCAACCCCTGTATTTCTCCCTTCCCATCCCCCCGCCCTCCCACACCCCCACTTGGCACACTGTCAGCTGCCTACCCAGTTGTCTTTGTCAGTTGCCCTCTGAAGCATCACAACACCACATGTCCCACCACCCTACCCTCCTGCATGTGATGTTTTATGTGGTGTTTCTGTGTCAGTCTCTGTTGATTGAGTAAGGTATATGAGAGTTTTAGTTTCGGTCTGGAATGCATCTGTGGCTTTTCTTCAGTATCTTATGGAGAAAATTGCTTCGATATCTGACATATTCACTGACCGAACACTCCCACTGGTATACAACGCTGCTGGATATTGGGGTATGAGTGTACTGTACAGTATGTTATATTGTAGGGTAGGGCTGGCAGAACAGGGTCCTCCCAGTTGCCATCAAGCAGCTGTGCTGGCAGCAACTTTAACGAACAGTTCATGCTTGTCAGCGGAGAAGCGCTGGTTTGGCCCAGTACTTCACCGGTATCCATGGTCTTAGCACCAATTTGAATTCAGTTCACTTTCTTCTTCAATCAGTATCTGCTCTAGCCCTGTTCCTCACAGAATCCCAGTTCTTTCCCTCTACTGAAACATCCCCATTTTGTTCTCCTGGTTACCATCTCCTCACAAACTTTCGTAACAGGGGTGCCACCTGTTGTTATATGAAATCTGAATTTGCAGTTGACACTGTTTTGAACTTCACTTCAATTAATTTTGATTATTCACTATAAACTAAAGTATCCAAATATTACCAAAATATCTGTGTAGTCTTCTATCTATCTATCTATTGCCAGACTCCTTAATCCCATAAGGGGTGGCCACAAACAAATTGCCTCCATGTTGCCCTGTTCCCTGCCATTTCACTGCCCTGCTCCCACCTCACACACCCCTCTCTCATATACCTCTCCACTCCATCCCTCCATCTCATCCTTGGCCTTCCCCTCCCTCTCCTCCCCTCCACCTCACTCACATACACTCTCCTCATAAGTACTCACTCTCCATCCTCTCCACATGGCCAAACCACATCAGTGTTTTTCTCCTAACACGTCCTATCACATCCACATCCACACCACAATGCGCCTTCACTTCCTGTTTGTCAATCTCTCTCTCCATGTGACTCCACATGCTCCTCTCAAATAACTCATTTCCACTGCTCTCACTTTTGACTACTGTTCCTCCAGCAAGGTCCAATTTTCACTTCTATACATTAGAGTTGGTATCACAGTACTGTCATGCAGTAACTCTTTCACTTCCATGCTCACTTCCCTGTTTCTTATTACTGCTTTCAAGGAACGAGCAATCTTTCTTCCTTGTTGTACCCTTTCAAGCAGTTCACCCTCCAAACTTCCATCCTTACTCATCACACTAACCAAGTACTTAAACGCACTCACATTTTCCATTTCCTCCTCATCCAACCTCACTATACATTCATTGACTTCATTTCTCTCAAAGTCCTTAATTATACTCTTCCCTACATTCACCATTAGATTCCATTTCTTACACACTCCCAAACTCATCCACCAAGCCTTGCAGCTCCCCTTCGTCTTCGCTTAACAACACAGTATCATCTGCAAACAACAGTATAGGGAGTTTCCAAACAATGCCCTTCTCAATAAGGCCACTCCAACATCCATTGCCATACCTTGTATCTCTTTTATAACTCCATTAGTATACATATTGAACATCCATGGAGACATGAGACATCCTTGTTTCAATCCAACCTTCAGATCGAAAAGTTCACTTAGTTCACTATCCACCCTCACTGCAGCCTTAGCACCCTCGAACATACTCTTCACTGCATTCAACAACTTCCCATTTACTCCATATATTTTCAGTACTTTCCACAATCCTTGCCTATCCACCCTGTCATATGCTTTCCCTAAATCCATGAAGGCCACATACAACTTCTTTCCCATCTCTAGAAACTATTCCACTAAAGATCTAAGAATGAATATCCGATTTACGCAACCTTTTCCCTTCCTTAAACCTCCCTCTTCTTCTCCAACTAATTCCTCTGTTATTTCCCGAACTCTGTCAATAAGTATCCTACCATATGCTTTCCCTATTACACTAAGAAGACAAACGCCTCGATGATTATCACACACTTCTTTTTCCCCTTTTCCTTTGTACAAGGGAATTATTATACATGACTTCCAGTCTACTGGGACTCTTCCTTCCTCCCAGGCCAGTTTGCTCATCTTCCACAGCCATTCTACTACTATCTCTTCACCATGCTTCAGCATTTCACCACACACTATCAATTCCTGGGGCTTTTCCCATTTTGCCTTTCTTCATTGCCTCCACAACTTCCATCCTACTGATTTCCTCCACTCATCTCACATCACTTCGTCTCCCAGCCATTCCCCGGCCACTTATACTCGCATTACTTTCATTCTCTATGTTCAGCAATTCCTTAAAGTGTTCTCTCCATCTGCTCACTTTTTCTCCCTTCTCCACCAGTAATCTACCATTTTTATCTTTCACTTCCCAAATTAACTTCTTTGACAACCTGTCTAACTCTCTTTACCTCTTTCCGGAGCATTTTCTTACATTCCCTCCACTGTACACTCAGTTTCCTTCTAAATTCCTTATCCACTCTTTTCATACTCTCTCTTACTAATCTGTTCACCTCTCTCTTCTTCTCTACGTATAAATCTCTCTCTCCCGTCTCTCAACTTCTTCCCCGCCCCTGTTTCTCATCCACTCATTATATGCTTTCTTCTTTTGTGCCACAGCCTCTCTCACCTCTTCATACCACCATGCTGTTCCGTGCACCCTTTTTCACCTTCTCATCACCCAACACACCACCTCACATGCTGCACAGATTTCTTTTATGAATATCTTGCATACACCTTCCATGTCCCCCATCTACTCCAGTCCATATTTACTCAGTCACTCCTCCACTTCTCTCTTATATTCTGCCTTTTTCCCATCCTCTTCTAACCTTTCCATCCTCCTTGTATGAACTACTTCCTCCTGTTCTTCCCATCTATTCCTCCATTTCATTTGAACCTTGATTCTCACCACCACCTAGTGGTGGTCAGAAAGTCCACTCCCCCAACCTCTATATACTCTTGCATCCATAACACACTTTCTCATCCTATCATCCACACACACATAATCAGTCATTGCCTTCTGTTCATTCAGTTCACCACCCACCCTTCTCATCACTCGCCATGCGTACTTGTGGATCATTTTGCGCCTGAAGAGGGTATTGGCTATCAACAACCCCCTCCTGGCACAAGTGTCCACTAGAGCACTGTCATTCTCATCCACCTGTGCAGGCACACCCCACTAATGAACTACTCCATCCACCTTCATATTCCCTCCTTTTCCATTCATATCTCCAGTCAAAAACACTCATTCCTTTCAAACTTTTCCATGCACGCTCTCACACTTGTCCAGAACTCTTCTCTCAATCTGCTTGCATGATCTTACGTCGGCACTTACACACACACAGTCATCCACATTTGTAGTCCAACATTCAATCTTACCCACCCACACAATCCTTGATCCAACTGATCCATACTCTCTTATATTCTCCTTCCATCTCCTGCACACAACAATACACACTACTTCTTTTGCCCTCTCATTCTCATCTACTTCCACTCATATACCCCATCCATACTCCCATTCTCTCACACGCTCACCTTCCATTCAGTTTCATTTAATCCACATGCATCCACTTTTGCACCCTCAGGTACCTAGACAATTTCTCCCTCTTTCATCATTTGCACCCCTTACATTCCATGTCTCAATCTGTACCATGTCCTTTGTTCGGTCCTTAGTCATCACCTTTTGGTCAGTCCTGGTCCGAGGCTTCTTGTTCGTTTTTTTAGTTAGTTTTTTTCCGCGGAGGGGCACTAACCTTCCACCAACCCATTTGTTGTCACATAAGGAACACGTGTTGGTTGGTTAAAGGTTACCACCCAGCGTTGTAAAAGATATCCTGGTTTACAGGAAATCATTTGGCTTGCCACTCAGTGTAGAGCTACCCTAAAAACAGAGTACCAGTACACTAAGTGGGTGGATGATGGGTGCCCCCACCTACCACTCTCATAAATGTCAGGACCAACTTGCCTAGCCCCTTGCTTCTATGCTCCTCGTGGGGAAATATAGGATTGGGTGATGGATGGATGAATCTTTGTAGTCTGTTGCTCCCCCAGTGCTTCTTTAGAATCCAGTGTATTGACTCCATATCCACACAGTTGACCAACGTAAACCTCACGCATAGCATTGAAATTACCGTTTTGGGTGATTTTAACGTACAGTCGTTGTCATAAATAACCACCTTTCCTCCGGTACCATGTATCTCTGGCTGGCTCCTTTATGTTCGGCAAGTCACAGTGGAGTAAGACGGGCTGAAAGGGAGAAGAGAATGTGGGTGGGGGGACAAGCAGTGGTACAGGGGTGGAGTGAGGGAAGGGAGGAGGGTAGGTAGGGGAGGGAGAGTGAAAAGCAAAGGGTTGGTCACATCTAATATAATATAATAGTAGCTGTGCATGTGTGTGTGTGTGTGTGTGTGTGTATTTTGGGCAGCCGAAACTACATATTCAAATCGCACCAAAATTGACTAAAAAATCACAACAATTCACTGATGTGAGGAAACTTTGTCCCATCACGATTGAAAAACTTTTACTATATTTAATGAGCGATCAAATTTTGATCAAAAAATGCCGCTCCTGGCACCCGGTCGGTTGCCGTGGCCGAGTGGTTAATATCTTGGACTTGCATGCAGACAACTTGGGTTCCATTCCCGAAGCTGCAAATAACACGATCAAATGGTTAGCTGCAAAAAATCCAAGTGACAACGTTAGACTAAAACAGCATATAAACGGACCGTCATGGGCCCTTCGATGTCACCTTGGTGGACGATAGTGACATTAGACTAGAACAGCATATAAATGTGACCTGGATTACCTGAAATGATAGCAACGCGCTTGCAAAGCGCGAGGAAATGAGTGCGAAGCACGAGAAAGCAAGCCGCAGCATGAGAGCCTTCTGCAGGAGTAAGTGCGAGAAAGTCTGAAGGGCCCACGAGCACTTGTTATTTGTCTATTTTTTTTTCATTCAGGGCATGATATAAAGGGGTTAATATTTGGTAGATAATGCTGCCTTACACTTTGTAAAGAGGCGTCAGATTACAAGCATTAGAGTGCTGATATCAAGGGCTGGCTTGTGAGAGAAATATACTGATGTGACAGATCAAACATTAGTGCAGAGCCAGAAGTTTCCAGCACAACAGTGTATTACCTTGTCCACCAGTTTGTAACCAGCCATTTTTTATCGGAGGAAAATATCGTTATGAGAAGGTGTTGGGGTTGTTGGACGACCATTCAAACCCATACCAGCATGAAGTTCAAGCAATAGATTATGAGAGATAGTGTTATTATATTCAGACATAAAATTTATTTACCTTTTTTACACAATTATTTGAAATAGCCTTTTCATACAGAGATGCCATAAAATGATTGACATGATTGTGACTGTATATAGGGAGTATAACGAGAGGATGATCATATTTACTTTGGACACAGGTATGTCAAAGGTTGCATATGATATTTAGTTCCAAAAATTAATTACATGTAAAGATAGAGGATGTTTCTTACAGAAACATTGCAGAAGTCAAAGCCATCCAGATTCCATTCTGCATCCGAAATCAAAATACACGGATAAACACAAATACAGTATCTGGCTCCGCACTAATGTTTGATCTGTCACATCAGTGTAATTCTCTCTCTGGCCAACCCTTGTTATCAGCACTCTAATGCTTGTTATCTGACACCGCTATACAAGGTGTAATTCAGCATTACCTACTGAGAATTAACTCCTTTATATCATGCCCTGACTTCCCTGCCCTCACTCACTCCATCACTTGACCCTCGACCCACCTTTCTTTTTCTCTGGGTCCTTTCTCTCAGCCCTTCTTACTCCACTGTGACTTGCTGCTTGTAAAGGAGACTACCTGAGGCATGGGGTACTGGAGGATAGGTGATTATTTATGACCACGACTGTACATAATGTAGAGTGGTTTTCGCATTCTGCTGGATATGACGATACTGGTTTACAATGCGAGCTGTTTGCAGAATTGTTTTATCTCACTCAGTTGGTAAAGCAGCCAACTAGAATACAGGCAAGTCTCGGTTAACGAACAGTTGCTTAACGAGAATTCGCTAATACGAGGTCTTGAAATTTGCACCACCACCTGTTTAATGAGCAGGTAAAACCCCTTAAATCCCAGCTTACGAGAATCGATACAAGGGTATTTGTATTTCATGTGTATTAACCCTTTATTCCTGCTTAAAATTGTCTGTCACAAGTGTTGGTGGACGTTGGAGGTTACTTGGCTGGTTGTTCACCCCATCCCTATTTTACCTATAATTTATGCTATTTTGCTTATATTAATGCTGTTTTTATGTTTCAGGTGTATTACCCTCTTGTATTAACCCCTCATTCTGGCTTAAAATGATCAGAAAGTCAGTTTTGGTGTTTTTTGGGGAGGTTGCTAGGAGGCCTTGCTCCTATCCCTACTTTTGCCATAAGTTCTTCACTTTGTTTAACAAGAATTCAGCTAACAAGCAAAATATTTGCTCCCAATCAGCTTGTAAGATCGGACCCACCTGTACCAGATGATCCTGACCATAATGCCTATCTCTTGGATCTATTCCTGACAAATAATCCAGATCAATACAGAATAGAAGTACAGTACTGTTGCCATTTGAATCCGCCGACCACAATCTCATCAAATCCTCATCTGTCAGCTCCCCTAAACCTCCCTGTTCTAAACCTGTCAGGGTGACCCGATGGCACTTTGATAGGGCAGACTGGAATGGATTCAGAAATTATCTTGCTTACGGTACATTCCTTGGCAGTCTTTCTTCTCTAGTGATGTCAGTTCTACCCAGTCCCACGTTAATGGCTTGATACAAGGTAGTATGGAATTATTTTTGCCAAGTCAGCAGTTCACGAAAAGATTGGACTCCCCAAAATGGTTTGATAGCATATGTGCTAGAGCAGTGGCGCTAAAGTCATTAGCATATGACACTTACTTAAAATAAAAAACATCTGAATCACTCAGTCAATTTAAGATTGCTAGAAACCATGCAAAAGCAGTAATAAATTTCACTAAATCAAATTTCCTTCACAGCCAAGCATCCAAACTACTAAACAGTCCTAATGACAGTAGGATATTCTTATCAACTCCCAATTCTTTCAGTACAGGTAATAACTTTAACAAGGGGTAGATTGAGGTGGTTTGGGCATGTGGAGAGGATGGGGGGATGATAAGTGGGTGCAGAAGGTGAGAAGTGTTAATGTTGGGGATGGGGTTGTGTGGGGTAGACCGAGAAAGACGTAGGACGAGGTCATTAAGTGTGACCTCAGGGTTAAATGACTGAACAGGGAGGCTGGAATAGATCGTGCAGCATGGAGAGCCACCATTAGGTGACCAAGGTCAACGCATGCAAGCATGTTGGAGCCTTCAAAAACGAACACGAAAAACGAAAACGAAGCCACCACCCATTCCCCTACTAAAATCTTCAGATTGTAGCATTGTAAATGACCAACATGGTAAAGCGAATATCCTTGCCAGTACATTTGCAGGAAATTCTATGTTAGAAGAAGTTGGCCGGAACATCCCAGTACTAGAACTTGACTCTCTGGAAATTGCTCTGCTTAAATACAGACTAGATACGTATAATCCATCCTGGTCAGTTTCCCAACCAACAAAGCTCCAGGCCCAGATGGAATTCCTCTAGTTGTTTTGAAAAAGTGCTCCCCAGAACTTGCCTCTGTTCTAGCTAAATTATTCAGACTTTGCATACGTACTTCTTCATTCCCTAATTCTTGGAAAGAAGCCAATATCCATCCAATTCCATAGAAAGGAAGTTCCGCTAAGTCCCCTAATTACAGACCAATAGCTATCATGGCTTATCTTGTTAAAGTATTTGAAATAGTAATGAATAAGCACGTAGTTAAACATCTTGAATCCAACAGCTTAATTAGTGATAGACAGTATGGTTTTTGCCACAGAAGATCCACCATTGATAGACTCAATCTCCTGACTCATACCATCCATCAGTCAATTGCCCAAAATGGAGAAACTCATGCAGTATCCCTTGATATTTCTAAAGCTTTTGACAGAGTGCAGCATCGTTTCCTGCTATCCAAACTCCCATGCTATGGACTAAAGTCTTTTTTTCCTCTGATTTTCTCATATCTCAGTGACAGAAAGATGAGAGTAAGAGTAGATGATGTATAGGCTATTCCAGTTTCCACTCAGTTAATGCAGGCATGCCACAAGAATCAGTTCTGGCTCCAACCCCATTCCCAATTCATATTAATGATCTCTCATCTGCTGCCCATAATCCTGTCCATTCATATGCAGATGACTTAACACTTCACAGTTCATTCACACTCAAACACCTATTCACAAAGTTTGATATCTCTAACTCACAGCTCAGTGCAGCAATCTCCATAAATCAAAACTTAATTAGATCACTGAATGGGGAAAAAATAGCCTTGTCTCATTTAATGGTAATAAAACCAAATATATACAATTTACTAATAGACAGATATTGCCAGATTGATACATTACCTTCAGTGCTACTAATATTCCTATCTCCAAAAGTATTGAAATCTCTGTGTTTGACTTAACATTGCCCTCAGCTGGACCTCTCATGTCAGATCACTTGCTAAAACCGCCTCAAGGAAATTTAGATTATTGTATAGAGTTTGTAGCTTCTTCATTGATGAGCAGTTAGCTATAGTTTATAAGAGTCATGTGCACTTTCAGCTGGAATATTGCTCATCCTTGTGGAATGGATGTGGAGAGGTTGCACAAAAACAACTAGACGAAATTCAGAACAAAGCTGTTAGAATTATTAATAATTCTGCTGTTACAAATAAACTACCTCCCCAACATGTAAGAAGGAACATTGCCTCCCTTGCATTATTTTACAGATACTTTTGTGGCAAATGCTCGGACAAAGGTGCATCCATTGTGCCACCTCTCCATGCCTTCCTCTGTGCTACACGGGCATCTGGTAGCTTCCAAGCGATTGGGTGTGCTAAGCCGACTCCGTTCTTTCTTTGCCCCTGCACAATTGTTGACTCTATACAGGGGTTTTATCTGCCCCTGTGTGGAGTACAACTCTCATGTGTGGGGAGGCTCCCCACATACAGCTCTCCTCAATAGGGTGGAGTCAAAGGCTTTTCGTCTCATTAACTTTCCCCCTCAAACTGACTCCCTTCAACCTCTGTCTCTTCGCTGCAATGTTGCATCTTTATCTCTTTTCTATCGCTACTTCAATGGTCACTGTTCCTCTGAACTGTCTGCATGCATCCCTCTACCTCTACGACGGGCGCATAGCACCCGTCTAGCAGCAAACTCTCACCCCTTCTCTGTCCAACTCTCTAATGCGAGAGTTAACCGTTACTCCCAGTCCTTCATTTATGCAACAGGTCAACTCTGGAACTGTCTCCCTCTGTCTGTATTTCCTGCTTCCTATGATCTCCAGTTTTTCAAACGCAGTGTGTCCAGGCATCTCGAAATGAATGGATCTTGAATTTGGCTCTCTCTTGTATTTTGTTTTTCTCTTGGAAGGAACAGTTTTGCGGTCTCATTGCCTTTGGTTCATTCTTCCTCACATTAAAAAAAGAAAAAAGACTGGAATGCCGCACTGCCATATTGCAGAACTCTTGCCTATCAGAAATATTTTATTCTCCAAACTGCATCACTTTGGAACTCACTTCCCCAGAGTTGTTTCTCCCCAAACTTCAACCTACAGCTGTTGAAGTCCAACTGTTGCAGATTTTTATGAATGGAGGACACCAGTAATCTAGTGACTGGATTATTATTATTTTTTATTCATTTGTTTTCCATCCTGTGTTCTGTTATTTAAAAAGAAAAAGTAGGCTACAACTATTGTTCCTATTATTTTGTACATATTGCTACTCCTCCTTCACTCCTTTAATATCTGTGCATTATTACTATGATTAAATAACATTGTATGCTGGAGTCATTCTGTATTGATGAGTTACCGTTCTCAATATCACCCACAGTACGTAATGCGGGGAACTTAGTGCCTCATGCTAATTTGAGTGGTCATGAGGAAATCACCACTGAGCCAGCTGCCTTAGAGTTGGGCTGTGTCATCAATGGCATCAAGCATGTCATTGTCTGTGGCCACTCAGATTGCAAGGTAAGGGTAAATAGTCTCACATTCATCATTCCCACTCACTATGTCCCATCTCCTATACAGCCAGCGCTTACTTAACGTGCGATCAGAATGCTTGAATCTTGCATAACACAGAAGGCTATTTTTGAGACCAGGAAATGGTCAAAAGCAAAAATTACAGATATAATGCAGTGAAAAAAATCTGCCCATTTTTTGGATAACTGCATTACGCTGCTGCAATGGGGATTACGCCACTTGAGGCCACAAATTATGGTTTAAACAGTCATTACGCAAAAAAAAATTGGTCATAACATGGTGGGAACAGACATAACGCAGGCAGTGAGTCATAGCACGGGTTGCATCTGCCTGTGACAAATGGCTGTCACATGTCTGCATGCGGTGCCATCATGGTCCACTGAACATTCCTGCCCCTCTTGAGCCTACCCTTGCCCTGCACTCTGGCTCCACACATGCTTTGTGTTATCTTCCCCCCCCCCCCTTTTTTTTTTTTCCCCCACCTGGGGACCAGTAGGAGTCCTTCCCTGCCTCAGAACCCCCTCTCCCTCCTCCCCCCAGGAAGCCCACAACCTCTTCAGTTCAAGGTGAGGAATTCTCCATTATTTGTATGTAATGAAGTCATTATTAGGTGGATAAAAATGTCCAAGGAAAAATCCCTGAAAATTGTCCCAAAAGGTGAACTTAGGGCTGGCTTGGGTGCCATGAAACTCTTTAGCATGTAAACACATGGCCCTATAACACGAAAATCTCATAAAGCGGGACCTACCAGGGACAATATTCACTCGTTTGTGAGTGCTCGCTGTACTGTACCATTGACTAACTTTACACTCAACCACAGGATGTTTGTTTTACACTACTTGACATTATTATGAAATTGCAGAGTATTAAATTTAAAAGTCATCACTGAGTATTAAATAAGGTGTTGAAATGGTTTAAGAGAATTACACAGTTGTTAAGAGTAATTTCAGAAAACTACACAGCTGTTAAGTACTCTTTATCAGTGATCACAAACTGTTGAAATTCTGTGGCATGATCCTCTTAGTTAGGACCACTAAAGGTGGTCAGCTTTGTGAGAGGTAATGTAGTCACATGACAGAGACCCTTTCCCCACTCTTGGGCTCATCGTCCATACACATCCAGTGTTTCAAAAATTATGGTTAAGCTGGGGAAAATATTTTGGAGTAGAACATTTTACACTAGAATTCAGTCATCAGGAGAGAAAAATTCTTTGACCCCATTTATTGTATTGTTTTAAAAAATGTTAGTCTCATACAGTATTACCCCATATGAGGTGTTGTGAACTGAGGTTAGGTTAGTGCACTCCTGTACATTTAAGTGTAGATTATCAGCCATCTGTACTTCCCTTGGTGTCATCACATAATTGGCAGTACAGCAAAAGTCCTCCAATCCGACCACCAGTAATTCGAAAATCCCAATACAGGTACTCCATATTTATCAATGCAAAAATTTTCAAAATTTTCTGGTCTTTTTTCAAATTTATCCAGGCTTTATCTAAGGATTTATCTGGCATGGACTTGCCTGTGGACTTGGATGTACCTGCCTGCAACTATTCATCTACACTTCTATGCATTTCCGGTGTGTAAAACAATAACTCATATCATTTTAAGTGTTTGTTTAATGAAAATGCACATATTTCTAATGTTTTCAAAGGGCCTTCCCAATAATCTGAAAAATCAGTAGTCCCAAAGACCATTGGTCCCCTGCAATTCAGATTACAGGACTTTTACTGTACTCCTATCACCTCTTAGTAATCAAGCTTGTGTGTCTGGCTGCACTCTCACTCTGACCAGAGCACTCGAACCACTCAAGCAACAGGCACCTGTACCATGCCATACTATAGAGCAGCGGTTCTCAGACTTTTTAGTGGGTGACCCTATTTGGAATACACTCAAATCTCGATTTAAGGGACCTCCAATTTAAGGGATTTCGGATTTAAGGGACTCCATATTCTACCTGACAAACGGACAAGACCATTCAAAAGTGATACGTAATGTCTAGGTTATACATACTAATATGTTTCTTTATGTGGTACCAGTAAAATAATATTCATAATCATATATGTACCCCCCTACAATATGTCTACCCCCAATGTATATATGCCCCCCCCCCCCAATGCATACATGCCCCCACTAAACTTGCTGACCTAGCACGCTTTCCCAGAGCCCAAGCTTGGGCGAAGGGGTTACTGCGTCAGTTCTGAGCAGACACTCAAGAAGGGCAGACTCTTTTTGTCAGAGCTCGTCATAAACTCCTTAACTAGCTGTTTGTACACGGAGTTTCTATCACCAAAGTATTGCAAGTTACATATAAATAAGTAAGAAAAGTGAAACAAGCACCAAGATTGTCTTTATATGTGGTAAAACAATGGACATTTTCAAGTAAGGGACAAGTTGATTCCCCATTTAGTCCCTAAAATCGAGGTTTGAGTGTATTTCAAGGCTTTGTAACGCACAGGGTAAAAGTATCACACACACATACACACACACACACACACACACACACACACACACACAGAATAACCAGTATATAGCCTGTTGTAGTCATTAAGAATATGCTAATGGTGTAATAAGGATAATTACAAGTATAATTACAATTAGCAGTGGAAATGAGTTACAGTATTTAAGAGGAGCCTGTGGAGTCACATGGAGAGACAGGCTGACAAATTAGGATATAAAGGAGCGTTGTGGTGTGGATGTGGATGTGATAGGAAGCGTTAGGAGGAACACACTGAGGTGGTTTGGCCGTGTGGAGGGGATGGAGGGTGAGAGGCTGACAAGGAGAGTGTATGTGGGTGAGATGGAGGGGAGGAGAGGGAGGGGGAGGCCGAGGATGAGATGGAGGGATGGAGTGGAGAGGTATATGAGAGAGGGGGGTGTGAGTTGGGAGCAGGGCAGTGAAATGGCGGGGGACAGGGCTACATGGAGGCGATTTGTTTGTGGCCACCCTGTACGGGATTAAGGCGTCTGGCAATAGATGGATACTGCAGATAGATAGACAATTTCAGTTACGTAAATAAAATAGGCCCATATTGAAAGCATTACCGTAAAACACCCTGTCTTCGGACATTTTTTATGTGTTTTAATCAATAATTCTATGTAAAATTGTGCAATTTTATCCCTGTTGGTGTCATGTGTAGCCAGGGACAGTACCTACTGAACCCATATAATAAAAAAAATTACCCACGCTAAATTCGTGTGTTTTTTTTTTTTTCTCTCTCTCAAGTGTCCAAAATTAGGAACAAATGTCTTAACTTCGGTTAGCTCTTCCAAACTTTGGACATGCACGTATTTGCCCTTTAAGCATGAGAACGGTTAATAGCACCTATCTCTGGACACACTGTCCAGACCTCAGACACTTTAGAAGTTTTTAAAAAGTGTAAAAAAAAAATACTGGGCACTTGTGGCCCAAGTTATACATATATAGAGAGAAATATCCAAAAATATCTTCATTTTGGAGCTCATAAATTGAGATCACATTAAGTTGCATCATATCACATTGTAGTGAGGTATTCTGGCCATAAATATAACTAAGAACTATTCAAAAACTTTTTTGAACAAAAAAAAATATATAAAAATGCATTGCATATACCCCAAACTGTAAGAGGAACTGGCCTTTCATTCCTAAACAAAACTTCACTTAATTATCAAGCAGCTACCTCACTAACTCAACAAATGCATACTGAAATAACATAATGTAATGTTAAACACTTCTTACTGGTTCTAATGACACCCACATACCCACTAACACGCATACAAATCAACAGGCACATGTTATGAAGGCACCATGGAATGTACTGACAAGCTACACGCTTTGGTCTTATACACACATTAGTAACACACACACACGCACACACACACGCGCACATGAACACCTGTAGTCTGTATTTTTCCAGTTATTTGTCTGTCCGAAGTTAGGAATTTATTCTGCAAAATAAAGAAATATTCATTAAAACCGTCATAGCAAGATTATGCTTATTCAGTACATTCCCACAGTACGCGCGTTCCAAGTATGCAATCCCCCTCGTATGCGAGGATATATATATATATATATATATATATATATATATATATATATATATATAATTTTAGTATATTTTTTATTAGTATACAAATTGAACTCCTTGTAAGCAAGACGGGCAGCGAAGAGTGGCCCAAATCCGGGGTTACTCCGAGTTCACGACATTGCCCCCCCAAGAAGAGATAACGGTTGCCTACGCTCCGCCCACCTTGATCAGGAGATAGCAGCAGAAAAGGCAGCAACTCCAGTGATGGAGAGTGAAGATTTGACCGTGATGGAGATCAGCAGGGTATTATGGGCCCTTGGTAAATTCAAGGAAGAATTCAAGGACATCGAACGCTCTCAGTTGCAAGTGGAGGAGGTGATGTCTTCGCTGGACAGAACCTTCCGCTACTACACCGACAAGCACAAACAGGAAGTAAACAGATGGAACAAAGTGAGGAATCACTCCCTTCAACATCAAAGAGCCATATCTTGAGGAGGATCAAGAGGCTGATTCGATGTCTGAGGTGTCAGAAATAGACTTTGAAGGGTTGATGAACGAAGTGATTGCATTAGGTAGTGAAAGTGTGGTGAGGAAGGTGGTGTGTCGGGTAGTGTGGTGGGTGATGCAGGAGATGCACACAATCAGTGAATGGGGACAAAACAACCTTGTCTCTTTTAATGCTAGTAAAACTAAATATATACAGTTTACTAATAGACAGATATTGCCAGATTCGTACATTATCTTCAATGCTACTAAAACTAAATATATACAGTTTACTAATAGACAGATATTGCCAGATTCGTACATTACCTTCAATGCTACTAATATTCCCGTCTCCAAAAGTATTGAAATTCTTGGTGTCTCACTTAACAGTGCCCTCAGCTGGACCTCTCATGTCAGATCACTTGCTAAAACCGCCTCAAAGAAACTTGGATTATTGTACAGAGTCCGTAACTTCTTCGCCGATGAGCAGTTAGTTATAATTTATAAGAGTCATGTGCGCTCTCAGCTTGAATATTGCTCACCCTTGTGGAATGGTTGTGGTGAGGTTGCATTAAGACAACTAGACAAAATTCAGAATAAAGCTGTTAGAATCATTAACAACCCTGCCATTACATATAAACTACCTCCCCTGCAAGTAAGAAGGAATGTTGCCTCCCTTGCATTATTTTACAGATATTTTTTTTGGCAAATGCTCAGACGAAGTTGCGTCCATGGTGCCACCTCTCTATGCCTTCCCTCGTGCTACACGGGCATCAGGTAGCGCTCATGACTGGAATGTCACTCAACCATATTGCAGAACTTCTGCCTATCAGAATTCTTTCATTCCCCGAACTGTATCTCTCTGGAACTCGCTTCCCCAGAGTTGTTTTCCTCCAAATTTCAACCCACAACTGTTCAAGTCTAATTGTTACAGATATTTTATGAACAGAGGACACCAGTAATCTGGTGTATGGATTATTATTTCTTTTACCCATTTGTTTTTCCTTCCTCCGTTCTATTATTTATAAAAAAAAAAAAAAAAAGGTGCCTCATCCTGCCATGGTTCCTCTTCTTACCTCCATCACACCTGTTGTCCTCTTGGGTTAAGGTGAGCAGCCATATTCTTGTTGATTTAGTTAAGCCATATCCTTGTTGATTTACCTAGTAAAGCCATAATCTTATTGGTTTACTTTGTCTTAGGTAATATGTCTTAGATAATTTCCCTGTATAGGCGTCTCAAGGGTTGCCCATGAAGGGGGGTGCCGCCCACATGTAATTTTTCCCACAAGTTTATGTATTCACAGTACCCGAATTCCTAGTACACGATATCCTTCTGCCCAAATAGGCGCGTACCAGGGAGATGTACTGTATACATTTTAAAGTACTTTATTGCCCAGTGCTTACAACACTTTTCCACATATAATCATTCTAATCACGTTCGTACAGTTGAAAGTGTTTGTTCTGTGTGAACAGAGTTTTGCAGGGTTAAAAAATGCCATTTCTTTTTCCATTTGATTCATAAATTTTTTTTACCCACACATATTCAAGCTAGTTTAATAGGACTTATACATAATAATCTTTGAAGATTACCCTACCTACCCATATCATTATTTTGTGCAAATATCACACTTTCTTCCAATAAACTTGAATTATTACCTTTTTTTTACAAAATGTCCTAAATTTGGGTGCAGTCCGAAGTTATGGTGTTTTACGGTAGGCCTATTCTGTGTCCCTGCAACCCATCAGAATTCCTCTCGCGACCCAAAGGTGGGTCGCGACCCATACTTTGAAAATCACTGCTGTTCAGTAATTACAGTAATACAGAATTACATGTCACAAGCTTTTTCTGGCCTTATGTGTGAACTTCGGGATACTTTGTAAATTACTGTACATACAGGTACAACATATGAAGATTATTAGTGTAATAATTCCAGTAATAACAAATGTGTAATCTTTCCATGCATAAGATTAAGAGAGAGAGAAAAAAAAAACTAATTAATGTTCTTCTTGTCAAATATCCAAACCACTAGTTGATATGTACTGTTGGAACTGAAGAGTGACTTAATGTTACATTTCTGATTTACTGCATTAGTGGTAGTATCAAAGGTTCCATTGTCACCAAAATCACAGATACTCATGCTGCATTCACGGGAATATTGCATGCAATGTGAGCCAAAACTCTCCTCCTCCCAGCACTTTCATGAATCAACATGGCTAATGCTGTCAGGATGTTGATCGCACATTTTGCTGGTTTGTCGTTGATACCCATATGTACAGTCGCCAAACTTTCCACCTGGGCCACCTAGCCGCGAGAGGTGGGTAACGGGTGCTGGCAACAGTGTTCGTGTGTACATGCTCGACGAAAGTTCGGATCATCAACTCTCTTCGTCCGTAGTGAACCTCCGTCATAGTCAGAGTTCATCCCATAGATGGCTGGGTACGGAGTTGGGTGCGGGGAAAAATGTGTCAGGAGTAAGGTGGCTCTCCCATCAGCCAGTTGCATGAAAATGATCGCACGGAAAATTGTTATGTCACAGGTCGCGCTGACCAAGGCCAAATAAATATGGCTATATTGATTTTATAATAAGGCAATATATATAATATTGTCATATAAATATATACTATTATATGTATTACAATAATATATAATATACTATACTTATTTTGCCTTAGTCCGTGCAACCTGTGGCACGCAACAATTCCATGCCACCGGTTTCCTGGAACTGGTCGAGCCGGTGGGAGAACTGCTTAAGGGGGGAGCTTGGCATAGTGAAGGCCAGGGCAGGAGCCGGACGGGGATGGGGGGGGGGTTCGTTTTTCATACCGCCAGTGATAATAACTGCTGAACTAGTTTTTCAGATCCATTAGCGTTCTACTAAATATCTGCATTCTTAACAATACTAAACATTTTATTTTCTATGTTGTTTTTACATTGTTACAATAACATGTTAATGCACTATATACTGGAATCGCTCCAAGCCTTTCTCTCTCTCTCTCTCTCTCTCTCTCTCTCTCTCTCTCTCTCTCTCTCTCGTTATATCAGTAATTCCATTTCACAGGGTTATCACTTGATACCATTATCAGTATAAGTTAAAGAGGAATGCATTTACCTAACATCTACGTCCAATTACAAGTAAGATTAACTGTCAAATTCATATCATGAATGACATTAACCAATAAACATTAGGATGATGTTCAGACACTGTTAACAGTTGCTTATTTCCTCGTTGGTAGTACTTCAGGTAGATGTTCATATGTGTTCTGTGGTGCACCACGAAGGGGTAGGAGGTTAAAATACTGTCACCTCAACAGGCAAAGAGTTTATGCATACTGTTGTCGAATGTGGCTATTATATTAGCTATGATAATGACTTACCTTATCATATTTCGTATGACTGTGGTCATTACAGCACACCTTCATAGTCCATTCATCTAACGAATGACTGTATTACACATTACAAGGAAAACTGATTGTGAGCGGTGCCGCTTATGTGTGAGGTCACACATTTACACGCTCATCGATTATTCACCGAACAACATTATCTCACATTATAGCAAGATGAAGACACCACCTCTCCATCACAGCATGCAAAAGCTTCAAGTCAATTTAAACACAATTGCTGTTGATTCATGAATTGTTGGGACATTTATATCACCATTGCCTGTGATATTACTTATGTCATTGGTGAATGCAACATAACGAATAAGAAATTATCATTAAAGGCTGGGAATACTTTATTTATTTATTTTTTAATCCCACAAACCTAGGCGCTTTAGCACCCGTCACCGAGGGCCGGGGTGCAAGGATATGTGATGTTGGTTGCTGACTGGCTGCTGCTAAGACCTAGGTCATAAGATAAGGGCTTGGTGATTAATAGGAGAAACCAATCTCTCCTGACGGGGGTGGAACCACGTTACACGGATCAGCTGGCGGAAGCGTTAGCTACCACGTCACCCACAGTACTGTTTCACATATTTAATATATATCAACTCTTAAAACAATTGTCGTGTTTGCATTGCAAGCGCAGTAATCCACGCAATGATTAAGTGACGAGATGCTTAAGTTTTGTATTGTTAACGAAAGGACTCATGACTGGGTGACTCGAGGTAGTATTCTGCCTCAACGAACGGGTTTCAACCTCCGACATCTACAGTTCCTATCTCTCCTACTTAGTTTAAATCAATATTCGCCCAATGAGTAATCCTGTAACGATTAATGACCTAACTTATCTAATCATGTCTGGGATCAAGAATGGTATTTCAATAGGTTTAATCGAGACCGGCCCAGGACTGGCGAAAAAAAAAACGAACATTCAGACACCGGTATCTATTTTTCTACCGCAAGGCCGGTCACACGACAGTTCATCCCCCCAGTATTCAGTAGACAATTTTTAGCAATGGGTTTATGATGTAATAATGAAAAAGAACACGTTTATAAATATGTGATATATGTAAGGATGCAGTTTCAATACTCGCGTTATCCAATACTTTCAAGAAGTTCCTTTGAATTTCTATCGGCTAAAAATTGTCGACTGAATATAGGGATGAACTCTCAAGTTCACTACGGAAGACGAGAGTTGATGATCCGAACTTTCGTCGAGCATGTACACACGAACAAACAGATACACTGTTGCCAGCACCGGTTACCCACCTCTCGCTGCTAGGTGGACCAGGTGGAAGGTTTGGCGACTGTACATCTGCCCAAGCAACAGCTAGATTGTTGCTGCAAGTGCCTTCTTGAGTTCCATTGCGGCTGGTGACTTTCCTACATATTTGTCCCCTCTCTCCCTGCCAGGGTTATTTGTGATGTTGCAGCTTTTGAACTCTAGATACATGTTGTGAACTCAGTAAACTGCAAGAGGTTTCTTGCATTTGCAGGTGACTTTGTGCTGAATAGTACTGGATCTTTGACCTAGGAAGTAATTTATGAATGAATATCTTATTAACAGTATGGTCTTAAGAACTTCAGCTTGTAACACTGAGCATACAGTACACTGCTTAATGAAATATAAATGGTGCCTGTTCCTGCCATCACAGGAAGTACATTGGTCAAATACCATACACCTCTTCGGTCAAGTGATATAACTAATGCATTTTTTATATTATTCTTGCTCCCACAAGATGGTTTTATTCAAATTAGTGGAACCATCTTTTAGTGGAGGGGTTAATGAAGGCTATACTGTATTAAAACCCTGCAACTCAAAAGGTCTAGCTTAAGGGTTAATAAAATCATCTGGAATAGCAAAAACAATTCATTCATCAGGAGAGCAAGAACAAAAGAAAAAAATTGCCATTAACTCCAAAAGGTTGGTCCCCGTTTTGGAATGTGTTTCATGGGGACGTCGGTCCCTGTTCCAGAACTATTAAACACTGTTATGTTCTCAGCCACTTCTGTACAATAAATAATTGTAGGACACTGGAACACCACTCATTGTGAAGCTAAAGAGTTGTACTTTGCCAGATTTAAAGATTTTCATGATAGGTTTAATAATTTTCACAGGAGCGATTTTTGAAAAATCACCTATTTTTTGCGAAAAATGCCTGCTCCTGATGGTCGATTTTATAAACAGTGCCTGACCCCAAGGGGTTATATGAAATAGGCTCTGTGCCTATGAATGCTTACCTATGGATGACTAATGGGAAATAAGAAGTGAATTGCTTGTATGGTCCCACCTCTAAGATATGTGTTGCCCAATGTACTTGTCTTAATGGGACTTGAATGTGGCTATTGTGGATGCTTTGACTATATTCTTGAGAAGTGAGTTCCAGTCATCGATCACTCATCCAGTTACCTTTTAGGGTCATTCCCAAGTGGTCGGGCTTTGAGAGTTTTAAGGAGTGTCCTCTCAACTGGTTTGTGTTGAGTGTGAAGAACTTAGAGAAAGGAATGTCTTCATATCCGTGGATAAGCTTGATTGTTTCAGTCATGTCCCCTCTCTTCCTTCTTTCACATAATGTCTGAAGTCCGAGTTGCCTGCATCTCTCCTCTTATGGTAATCCCTCCGTCCTGGAACCAGCTTCGTCACTTGATGCTGCACTCTCTCCAGTGTCTAGATATCTTTCACTAAATATGGCAGCCAGCACTGCTCTTCATGGTCAAGAACAGGACACACCAATGAGAGATAAAGTGGTGCAAGGACTTCCCTACCCAAGGTGGTGAAATTTCTTTTGATGACTCCAAGTCTGCTGCTGGCTTTCGCTGCTACCTGCGTGACGTGTGATGAAGGCTTCATGTCCGATGCTATCAGGATTCCCAAATCTTTTTGTAAGGTGAATTTTTCAAGCGTTTTATTGCCCAGCTAATAGTTGGCCCCAGGGTTTTTATGTCCTGTGTGCATTGTCTTACACTTGTCTGCATTAAAGTTCAACAACCACTTGCCATTCCACTCATCCAGTTTCTTGATGTCTCTCTGCATTGCACTGATGTCATCATCTGACCTGGTGATTCTGTATATTTTTGCGTCATCTGCAAACATGCTGGCTTTAGATTCCAAATTTGAGACCTAATCATTGATATATATGATGAAGAGAATGGGTCTGAGCACAGATCCTTGGGGAACTCCACTCTCACCTGGGAGCCAGTTTTATGTCTCATTTCTGATGGAGACCCTCTGGAGTCTCTCCAAAAGAAAGCTCTTGATCCAGCCTAAGACTTTCCCCATTATTCCCATTGCCTCAAGCTTGATGCACAGTTTTTGGTGGGGGACCCTGTCAGAAGTTTTTTCACAGTCTAAGTAATTGACGTTAGCCCAATTGCCATGGTCTGCTGCATTAATGAGGTCATCCAGGTAGCAAAGCACATTTGTCAGACAGCTCCTGTTGCTTCGGAAGCCATGCTATGCATCACTGATCAAGTTGTTCCTTGTCACGTGGTTTTACAATTTCCTGTCTAATGATACTCTATAATATTTTGGAGACTATGCTGGTCGAGGACACCGGATGGTAATTTAGTGGTTCAGTTCTGTTGCCCTTCCAGTCACCTGGAACTTCACCAGCCTCAAGAGATGAGTAAAATATGTCAAATAAAGGGTCACACAATATGTCAGCACAAGCTTTCAAGACTACTGGTGACACACCATCAGGTCCTGGCACTTTGCTGGTGTTGACATCAGACAGCTTCTACTTTACCTCCAGTTGGCTTATTTCAATTTGTGTAATCTTGGGTCCCTGGAATATAGCATCAAGAGATGTGGCTGGTCCACTTAGATCTTCTTTAATGAAGACTTTGTTGCAACCCCTATTCATTATCTCTGCAGTCACTTTGTCATCCTTAGTAAGTGTTCCATTGGTTGTTTTTAGTCTGGTGACGGTCTCCTTGATATTGGTTTTTGAATGGACCTATGCCCAGAAATGTTTTCAGTTTGTCGTCGAATCTTAGGCCACTTTCTTCTCATACTTGGCATCTCTTACTTCTCTGGTAGCTGTGTTTCTTGCTGTGTTGTACAGTTTACGTTTTTCAGGTGTTTTCCTGGCCCTGCATTTCTTCCATGCTTCCTGCTTCCTCCGAATCAGTATCTGGGGCCGTAATTTCTGGGGGGGCCGGGGGACTACAGCCCCCCAATATTTAAATTTGTCAAAACTTCAACTGAGATTAAGGGCTTATAAAACTGAACTTGAAAATATAAAAAGGAAGAAAAACGTGGAATAGTTTTGCTGAAAATTCAAACAATCCTACACGTGTTTGGTCGAATATTTCAAAATTTGATGAAAACTGTTCATAAAGTAAATCATATAGTACTTAGATTTTGATTATTTTATATTTTCCAAAAGAGAAAAGGCAGAGCGGTATATTTCTACCTGAATCCTGCCACAGGCATGTAGAAACAGTCTTGGTAAGGGTGCAGCATAGTGCAACAGAAATGTAAAATGGCCAAATTGTTAAACTTAGGCACAGTTTTGTGATAGGTGGCGGCGACCATCATCCACTCACTTGATGTAGTGCTGCCTACTTTTTCCTTATCCTTTATCATTCTTTTTCTGTGCCAGCCCTCCTCTCTTCCTATTTCACCCATCTTTCCTGTCACATCGTATTGCTTTTCTTTCTTTTACAGGTGGCTTTACTTTGAGTGACAAGCCTAATGGTTTCCTGTAAGCCAAGAAACCATTTACAACGCTGGGTGGTAACCATACATCCAACCCATACGTGTTCCCTACTGTCAACAAGTGGGTTGGTGGAGGGTTAGTGCCCCTCCCCAAAAAACAACTAACTCAAAGACAAACGGCCACCCCTTATGGGATTATGGCGTCTGACAATAGATAGATAGATAGTCACAGTTTGAGTCAAAAGTTTAGGTTGGCAGAAAATGAAACCTTTTAATTAAACACCCACCTCCATCACTAACCATACATGCCTCATTAAACATCAACTTTTAGGTAGAATTAAACTGAAAAATATCGGTTGGTCTGCTGACTTAAGCGTCTTGGTTTAATTTTGAGTTTGTAGTACAGAGGCGTATATAGTTTGCCTAGCTCCCCCAAAGATCTGTTGAAAATTACGGTCCTGGTATCCGTAGGCGCCTGGTCTTCCATTTGGGTTTTCTTGATGAGTGTTTCTTTTTGTTATTTGGTACACAATCGGCTACAGTTCTTCCATAGTTTTTCAGAAATACATTCCATTTTTCCTGAACAGTTTTGCTAGAGAATACAAGTCCCCACTCAACATCATGGAATAATCTTCTCGTTTTAACAATGTCTCCCTGGTGGTAGTTTAATTTGATTTTATTTCCCTCGTGTTCCTGTGGCTTGGCATCAATGGCAACGGTAAGACTCAATACGGCATGTTTGCTTAGGCTTAGTGGTAAGTACATCAGGTCACTAATCTTGCAGTCAGTATTTGTGAAATTGAGGTCCAATCCAGATGGGCTATCCATCTCGTGCAGGTGGGTCCAGTTATGTACGTCTTGGGTCCAAAAGTTGTCATTCACAGCCTCCAGGAAACTGAGCCTGAACATAGTTCTGGGAGCTGTTCATAACTCTATTCTCTTCCCAAATTATGTTACTAAAATTAAAGTCTCCAGTGACTAGAATCTGTTTGTTTCTTGAAGTTTCTTCACTTACTCTAATGAGATCACAGATTTTTTCATTACTGTCTCCTGGGGAGGATGGGGATCTATATACAGTGTCTAATGCTGTGTTCTTGCCTTCCATACTTTTTAGTTCACACCAGACTGACTCTTGTGCTTCATGATCTTATGGGCTCAATACCGAAGACTCATCCACGACGTACTCCTTCATGACTAGTATCGCTTCTTCTCCTCCTGGGACATTTTGGATGTGTTTGTCTTTCCTTTTTATCGTGTAGCAATTTACATCAAACAAGCTAGTAATCAGCATATCTATATTGCACTTAGTTTCTGTGAGAAAGAGGAGGTTTGGATTCTCTTCCTCTGTTAAAATCTGAAGTTCCACAGTCTTGTTTATTCCATCAGTATTTATGTAAGTGCACTTAAGGGTCTGGTGTGATTTATTCCGTGTTCCTTCTTGGTTACCTGTATTTTTTCTGGCGAAAGGGCCAGGACTTCTGAGAGTCATTTTGACTACTTCACCCCACCCTGTAATCAACAACCCATTTGAACTTGTCATTCTCAGTTTCCTCTTCATTTTGGGTCGCTGCTAGGTCGATTAGTCATTTTCTGTCATCCTGCACCTTCTTTGTTCTGTCCCTGAAGATCCTGATGTTCCTGGCAGTTGGATCGGTTGATGTGTCCAGATGTGTTGTAGTCCTGGCTACGGTTGTCACCATTTCCTCAGTCTGGAATCTAACTCTGAGTCTGAGTAGTCTCGGGTTGTTCAGTAGTTCTCGTGGTGGTTCTTGCTGACTTTTCCTGCGTGGTAACCTTTTTTCTATACAGTCTGATGGCGTTTGTAAATATGAAAGTATCCCCCTGTCAGCTTCATAAGGTTAGTAAACAGTTTGGTTACAAAGTCCAGGTCAGCAGCCTTGCCAATATCCATGTTGTATATGTTTGGTTCTGGTACATTTGCTAGTATTAGGTTTTTGGCTCTGAAAGCTTTTTCTGTCTCATCTTCTGTCACTACTTCCATTTCTTCTTTGACTTCTTCTTTCGTCATGCCAATCAAAACAGCAGTAGTATCATCTCAGCGTTTGTCAATAACTGCCCTAACTTCCTCCTTCACTTCATCTCTGATCTTATCTTTCTCCATCCCCACAACCCTGTTCATTACTGTAACCATGTCCTCTTTCTGACATTTGAAGATTTCCTTTAAAACTTCCTCTTTTATCTCATCTACAAATGTTTCCTTTCCTTTCTAGGGTTTTATTTACTTCTTGACTTAACAAAGTGTTGTCTACCATGCAGTATTCATGGTTTGCTATTCTCTTTTCCAGCTCCTCTATTCTACTGGTGCTGCTTTCCACTTGGTCCTTCAAGGGTCCTATACAACCATTAAGCTGGTTCGCTATTTTACAGTTTCTCACAATACGAAAGAACTTAGCTCGCTTACCTAAATTTTTCCACATCTTGAATTCACTGTCAGAGAGTCCTTCATAGTTATAGTGGACCGAACCCAAAATTTGCAGCAATCACAGCAGATCCCAACATCCACCTTGGTGTTGCAGTTTACACAAATTTCCATCTGTTTCTTCCCCCTTGTGGATTTTTTCCCACCACTAGTCCTCGTGGAAGCCATTCTGGTTTGTTTTGGTGGGTGCTTTCACTAACAACCATGAGTCACAGTCACAAGTCCATTATTACAAGCCCTGGCTAACACAGTCTTAATAATTATTCCTCACTAAATATACTTAGACAAGCAAAGAAGATTACCCGATGAAAGAATTCTCTGAAGGTTCTGTAGACCAGTGGATATGAAGGAAATTCAGGAGCTTGTCATCATATGTCCCCCTTCTGCAGTGTGTTTCCTCAGTTACATGTGTACAGCTATAATATACAAGAGTTATATGTACTCTCATCTTAAATATTGCTCACCCTTGTGGAGGGGATGTGGAGAGATTGCACTAAAACAACTGGGCAAAATTCAGAACAAAGCTGTGAGAAAAATTAATAACCCACCAATTAGCAATTACAAATGAACCACCTCCCCTTCAGGTAAGATGGACTATTGCCTCCCTTGCATTATTTTACAGATACTCTTATGGCAAATGCCCAGACAAAGTTGCCTCCGTTGTCACTTCTCCACACGTTCCCCTATGTTACATGGGTATTTGGTAGCGCTCATGACTTGACTGTCACAGTGCCATATTTTGGAACTTCTGCCTCTCAGAATTCATTTATTCCCCCAATTGTGTCCATTTGGAACTCACATCCCCAGACTAGTTTCTCCCCAAACTTCAGCCTACAGCAGTTCAAGTCCAACTGTTGCAGATTTTTTATGAACAGAGGACACCTTTAATCTGGTGTATGGATTTTTTTTTCTCCCATCCTCTCTTCATCTTATCTGAAAAAAACAAAAAAGTATTGTAGTCTCAAGCCCATACACATCAAAGGGGGTAATAAGGGATTGATTGTACCATTTTACCTGCCTCCTTCACATTGGTAATTGTTAGCATTCTACCTGCCTTTCTTACATTACTCTCCTGAATGCTACCATTCTACCTGTCTTCCCCACATTACTCTCTTGATTGTTACCATTTTACCTGCTTTCCTCGCATTACTGATTGTTACCATATTACCCGTTTTCCACACATCACTCTTTTGATTGTTACCATTTTACCTGCTTTCTGTAGATTACTTATTGTTATCATTCTACCTGTCTTCCACACATTACTCTCCTAACTGCTACCATTGTACCTGCCTTCATCACATTACTCCCCTGATTGTTAGCATTTTGTTTCCCTCTACACATTACTTTCCTGAATGTTACCATTTTACCATTCTTCTTTGCATTACTGTATTTCCTGATTGTTACCATTTCTCCTGCCTTCCTCACATTTCTTGCATGACTGACTGTTGCCATTCATTTGCCCTCCTCACATTGCCTTTTAATGTGAATATTACCATTTTATCTCCTTTCCTTACATAGCAAATCTTCTCAGGCCATGAATATGCTACACCTGATGCGTAACAGTGACCGCACATTGCATGAAGTTCTGAAACTGTCACCGCTGAAAGCCTGGTTGGTTCGTCATGGGCACTCTTCTATTGTCAAATTTGCTCAGCTAGAGGTGTCAGATTTCCAGGCACCTCTTGTTTTTCAGGTGAGTCTGTTTTGTCAGTTAAAATACTGTCAGTCCTCATTATGAGCCTGGGATGTTCCCAAATATCACATCTTTTCCATACAGTTAGTACTTTTAATATGGAAAAACTGACATATCAGCTTTAAACAAAGGACTCCAGATATACAGCTAGAGTGTTAAACTAGGTTACATTGCAAGCAGAGCCTGTGCACATAAAAGACCCACATTCTGTTATAAAATTCTAATGTGTTAACAAACCATCTAATCTGGCCCCAGCTTGCCTACTAAAGACTCATTATGACCCCAACTAAGCTACAGGTATGCCTTCAAAGGATATTGCCTACTGTATAGAGGTAAAACAGACACAAGACAGTGACATTAAAGAGGTTTGAATGAAGAAAAAGTGGGAAAAACTCACCATGATAGACCCCAACTTGCCCACTGAAAACAGAAACAGCTGAAAATGCTATCACTGTAGTGATACCTCATAAGATTATGACTGATGTTTTTTCCACAGGCAGAAACTCCCATGAGACGTTTTGTAGCATACATTGACCCAGAGAATCGTTTTTCTGTGGAGGACAAGCTCTCCCAAGTCAACACACTCCAGCAACTTCAAAACATTGCCAGCTACAACTTCATGCGTGAAGGATTGTCCCGTGGACGTGTTTACATCCATGCTCTGTGGTTTGACATCTATACTGGTGATATCTACTATTTCAGCCGCCAGCAGAAGATGTTTGTTGATGTAAATGAGACCAACATGGAGAAGCTTCTAGAGGAGGTGCTGAAATACTACACATAACCATTCCTCATCTTACCTGTACCTTAATATATTCTGACATGTACACTCCATAATCTGCACAAAGAACTGTAGTGCAGCATTTTGTCTCAGGTTCTGGTACATGATCATGCATGTATGGTAGTGGAGTTATGTTGAGGAGAATTAGCTCAGAGTGTTGTATGGATTCTTTGTAAATTTTAATGACGAGATAACCATTCAGAGTAAAAACAGAGCAAAGATAAACAGTCATTACAGTAGTTGTGTTTGTAGTACAGTGCGGTACAGTACAGTACCGTACATGTCAGCAGTTCACCAAGTTATTCTTGCACAACTCAGATATTTTATCAGGCAGTGTAAAGTTCTGCCATAATCATACCTAATGGCATTGAAGAAGTATAATGCATGATATGTAATGTGTAAGGTTGTTAAAAGCTACCACTGCACATGTATCCATCAAAATGTAAGTCTGCATATTAGAAAAGAAAAAAAAAAACTTAGTTAAGAGACCCTAAGGTCTGTTCATATATGTACAGTAGTTATATATACAGCAAGATCTAAAGACTAGAGAGGTCAGCTCATTTCTGTCTCAAAACGAGACAACCCAGCGCATGACATCACGCGGCTGCATCCCGCTTAGTTCACCTGGACAGACCGGCTCAGTTGTATCCTTACATTCCCTGAATCAAGATCTCCCCGAGTGACAAACCAAGGAGCAAGGAGCTCCCATTCCCTCCCGTTTTGGGTGACACTTGATCTAAATCTATATTATAAGACAATATGCCTAGTTGTGCTATTAGAGGATTCAGTTCTAGTCAGAGAGTGAAGGATCCTGATGTAAAATTTCAGGTGTGGTGGATTGTGGTAAGGCATGGTGCAAGATGTAGGTATCTTGGTATGGAGTAGAATCATTCTAAAAGATGGTGCTAGAAGGTGAGGTGAGTTGTGGTAAAGTTTGGTGCAATATGTAGGGAAGCTTTAAGTGTTGAGGTCAAGTACAGTTTAAGGTGCAGCACATTGAGAGAGAGAGGTACACACACACACACACCAGTGTATTATATATCTACAGTCACTACTCGTTATATGTTGATTCGGTACACAATAATCTGCTTCAATGATAACAGAAAAGTTCCACCCTAAAATTCGATTTACAATGAATATCCCACTATAACGATATTGCCCTCGGAAAATTTCGTACGAAGCTCCAGGCACACGCAAGGCGACTGTCGCTTGTCTCAGGCAAGATGGCGGCCCCAGTATGCAGAGCATTGTTTTGGTTCAGTTGCGGTCCTGCCACCCCTTCAAAGCCCTGTCTTTCCCACCCGTTCACGTGTGCCCCCCTGCTATCATCACCTTTCAGACAAGCATCATGCTACAGTAGGCCTATACATCGTGTAGCACCAGGCCAACGTTACACGAGTGTGATTGTTGTGTTGTTGCAATGATTTACTGTACGTGAGTAATGCCACTTGTATTGGTGTGATAGTGTTTGTTTTGGTCTTGGAGATGACTTGGACCGAGAGTAGTCATTTTTGTTTCAGTCTTGGGTAGGTGACTTTGGGAGGTTGAGTTGATGTAACCCCCCTTTTATGATGTGTTTCTATCCCCCGATTTACAATAAAATTGTTATACGTTAAGGTATGACATGACGTAACCCCATCGTATAACGAGTAGTGACTGTGTATGTATATATATATAGTAAAACCTCAATATAACGGACTTCAGTAGACCGGATTTCGCTTTTATCGGACTCAAGGAGCTACCGGACTAAATTCCTATATACAGTATTGGAAAAGGTCCGATAAAGCCAGAAGCAGTCCGGGCTGCCTGACCACTTCAGCTGTGTTCACCACAATAAGGTAAATTATTGACATGTTTATCAGTGTACAGGTCAGTATTATTATACTGTATATATTATACCATTTGATTATTGTAATAAAGGTATAATACAGCACAGTACTGCTATGGTAGTGAAAACAGTTTAAGAACCTTTGGTGCGATCCAGACTAATGTCTGTTATATCGGAAAAAGTCCTGGTTAGCAGGGGGAAGTCCAGATGTCGCTTTTATCGGAATATCACTTTTTTCGGAATATCTTGGGCCCTAATTAGTCCGTTTTGGGTGACACTTGATCTAAATCTATATTATAAGACAATATGCCTAGTTGTGCTATTAGAGGATTCAGTTCTAGTCAGAGAGTGAAGGATCCTGATGTAAAATTTCAGGTGTGGTGGATTGTGGTAAGGCATGGTGCAAGATGTAGGTATCTTGGTATGGAGTAGAATCATTCTAAAAGATGGTGCTAGAAGGTGAGGTGAGTTGTGGTAAAGTTTGGTGCAATATGTAGGGAAGCTTTAAGTGTTGAGGTCAAGTACAGTTTAAGGTGCAGCACATTGAGAGAGAGAGAGAGAGAGACACACACACACACACCAGTGTATTATATATCTACAGTCACTACTCGTTATATGTTGATTCGGTACACAATAATCTGCTTCAATGATAACAGAAAAGTTCCACCCTAAAATTCAGTTTACAATGAATATCCCACTATAACGATCGATATGCCCTTTCGGGAAAATTTAAATGCGAAGCTCCAGGCACACGCAAGGCGACTGTCAGCTTGTCTCCAGGCAAGATGGCGGCCCCAGTATGCACGAGCATTGTTTTGGTTCAGTTGCGGTCCTGCCACCCCTTCCAAAGCCCTGTCTTTCCCACCCAGTTCACGTGTGTGCCCCCTGCTATCATCACCTTTCAGACAAGCATCATGCTACAGTAGGCCTATACATCGTGTAGCACCAGGCCAACGTTACACGAGTGTGATTGTTGTGTTGTTGCAATGATTTACTGTACGTGAGTAATGCCACTTGTATTGGTGTGATAGTGTTTGTTTTGGTCTTGGAGATGACTTGGACCGAGAGTAGTCATTTTTGTTTCAGTCTTGGGTAGGTGACTTTGGGAGGTTGAGTTGATGTAACCCCCCTTTTATGATGTGTTTCTATCCCCCGATTTACAATAAAATTGTTATACGTTAAGGTATGACATGACGTAACCCCATCGTATAACGAGTAGTGACTGTGTATGTACAGTAATCCCGCATATTTCGCGGTAGTTAGGTTCTTGTAACCCCCGCGAAAAGTCAATTCCGCGAATACTCTATTAACAATTGAAAACTTGCACTTGTGTCCACCATGCTGCCCATCACACAGTCCATGTCCATACTGACTGCGAGACAGTGCAACCGTCAGACAATTCCCCGGATACGTCAAAACATGGACCGATTCCCTTCAGAACAATTCGCACCTGGACGATTCCCAGCCATTCTATAAATATACTAATCAAAACTTTCATCAATATACTTATTAATTAATCAATGCTTTAATAACTATATTTCCAGGATCCAAGCAAAATCTATGTTCAGTAGCGTATTAGGTTCTGGATATTATTTATTAGTTGCACCTTTAGTCAATAATTAACTTGTTTCTTCCTCGTTGTGCAGTACGCCTTTGAATTATATTCTAGCGTCTTACCCATAGCTATCTTCATTAATGAAGAGCGAATTGTTTTGTGTTTGTTGTGACTGCGGGTGTCCCGAAACCTCCACTACATCTTGAAATACCTTCTTACAAGATTGAAAGAACATACTCCATTATGAAGGAAAAACGTAAACACCGTACTGTAATACACAATTATCTACACATTTATTAACAAAACAGTACAAAATAAAAAGATGCATTAACTGGTGATAGCAAACACTCGCACGGTCGTTTCTTAGCTTGTCCAGTAACACAATTTTCTCTGCTAAGGTCATAACTTGATCGTTTTGTCACTCTGGAGTTCTTACCATTGTATTATTAGCCTTTGGTGAAGGAGCTGGCTTACGTCCTGGGGTCATGTGGAAAGCAAGTGGGAGGCAAGAGGCTCATATCATAGTGTGGTTACAACCACAACATCCCCACTACGGCAGGCAAGGCATGGACTGAAGAATGCGGGGCAAGAGAAACAGTGTTGCCATATCCAAACAACGAGAAATTGCTAGAGACAATGAAAAAATTATGCTAGATTAAGAGCATATTTGTTTCCAAGTAAGAAATGAATTATGCTAACTTGAAGGTAAATGATAAGAATTCTATACATGTTAGTGTAAACATATTAATTATGTATTGTTTACTATGAAAATATTAAAATGAACCTACACATACAGTAAGAGGATAAATATCGGTATCTACCCATACTGCTTTTTCCCACAAGAAACTTACGTTTTTCTGATGGATTTTGATGTGATTCGTTCGATTTTGAGCATCATTTCCGTCGGAAATAACCAGACCTGATATATGACCCCCCCCATCCCCCTGAAATAATGAGGGATCTTTGGGGGAATCGGGGGTTATAGGGGAGGGAAACACAGAAAATGGTCATTTCCGACTGAAATGAAGCTGAAAAATCGAATGAAGCATACCAAAATCCATCGGAATAACCTAGGTTTCATGGGTAAAGTACAAAGCTCAAACTTATCCCCTAACCCTAACACTAAAACCTAATCCAACCTAACCCTAACCCTAACCTAATCCAACCCAAGCCCAAACTGAAAGTAATAACTATTCAAACATCTTACCTTATTAGGTCTCTCCCCCTCTCTCTCTCTCTCTCTCTGATTTGTAGCTTTTATAAAATTATTCAAAAATATTCCATTCTAAATTCTAAAATTATGCTAGAATGATTCTAAAACCCTAATATGCTAAAAAATATTCCAGACTCGAAAATTTGATCAAAATTATGCTAAAAAGAATAAAATTATGCTAGATGTATGGTAACACTGGCAAGAGGGGCCACGGGAAAGGGACAGAGGGTGGCGTGAAGTTTACCGCGCTACAATTGGAAGCTAGAGTTAATTTTTTTTTTTTCTGTATATTCAAGGATATTTTTGTTGAAGACTTATTTATGCTAAGAAAATCCGCTTGAGAAGGGCAAAACCGTAGAACAAAAAAATCCGCAAAAATGCGAGGATTACTGTATATATATATGCGTAAAACCTCAATATAGCAGGACTTCAGTAGACCGGATTTACACGCTTTTATCGGACTCAAGGAGCTGCAGGACTAAATTCCTATATACAGTATTGGAAAAGGTCCGATAAAGCCAGAAGCAGTCCGGGCTGCCTGACCACTTCAGCTGTGTTCACCACAATAAGGTAAATTATTGACATGTTTATCAGTGTACAGGTCAGTTTTATTATACTGTATATATTATACCATTTGATTATTGTAATAAAGGTATAATACAGCACAGTACTGCTATGGTAGTGAAAACAGTTTAAGAACCTTTGGTGCGATCCAGACTAATGTCTGTTATATCGGAAAAAGTCCTGGTTAGCAGGGGGAAGTCCAGATGTCGCTTTTATCGGAATATCACTTTTTTCGGAATGTCTTGGGCCCTAATTAGTCCGTTATAGTGAGGTCTTACTGTGTATATATATACACAGTAGGCTCGCACAGTGCGTGAGAGATTGGGCGGTCCACGACCTCGCGCACTGGGAATTCGCGTACTGGGAATACACAATCTTGTGGGAATAATTACATATGGGCGGTACCCCCTCATACCTGGACATTTTTTGTCCCTTAGAGACATAATAAAGGTCATATTTTTCAGACATTGTACTAAAGCTATAGCTGCAATAACAGAAATATGGGTAGTCACCTTAACAACAGTAGACAACAGGCCTGATGACCTTAAATAACAGGGGTTCCGAGGCGCGGCAACACTTACAGCGCCGCACTCCGCACCGCACCAACACTTCCCTCCACAGACTCCTCTTGCGCACCTTCCCCAGGAGCATCAAAGTCACTCACTTCGGCCATAAACCCTTCAAAGTCCAATGCTGACACTTCTGACATTGCATCCTCTTCATCCTCAACATTAGAATGCCCGGGAATTTCTGCTCATCAACATGACGACACGTGACGCGCTGTGTGAGGGGTGGTCGCGCACTAATAGAAAATGGCATTTTTGAGCCACTCCTTGCCTCTGCCTCGCATTCTGTGCGGTAAACTCACGCATTCAAGGGTTTCTTGTTATGATTTTTGGTCACTCGCGCACAATGCGAATCGCGCACTGTGCGAACCTACTGTATGTATATATACCATATATATATATATACCATATCTATCTGTCTGTCTATTGCCAGACGCCTCAATCCCGTTCTGGGTGGCCACAAACAAATCGCCTCCAAGTCGCCCTGTCCCCCGCCATTTCGCTGCCCTGCTTCCAACTCACACCCCCCTCTCTCATATACCTCTCCACCCCATCCCTCCATCTCATCCTCAGCCTCCCCCTCCCTCTTACCCCCTCCACCTCACTCACATACACTCTCTTCGTCAGTCTTTCACCCTCCATCCTCTCCACATGGCCAAACCACCTCAGTGTGTTCCTCATAACGCTTCCTATCACATCCACATCCACACCACAACGCTTCTTTATATCCTCATTCGTCAGCCTGTCTCTCCATGTGACTCCACAATCTCTTCTTAAATAACTCATTTCCACTGCTCTCACTCTTGACTTGTGTCCTTCCAACAACGTCCAAGCTTCACCTCCATATGTTAGAGTTGGTATCACAATACTGTCATGGAGTAACTTTTTCACTTCCATGCTCACTTCCCTGTTTCTTATCACTGCTTTCAAAGAACCAGCAACCTTTCTTCCCTGCTGTACCCTTTCAAGCACTTCACCCTCCAAACCTCCATCCTTACTCATCACACTACCCAAGTACAGTAACCCCTCCAATATCCGGATCAATAGAGCCATAGGCAGGTCCGGATAGTGGTCCTGTCCGGATATTGGGCCCCAGCTTATGGACTAGTACTTACGGACCCTAACTCTGGAAAACACCTATACAACTCCCTCTGGACATGCATAGCACCTATTTAAGACCCAAATCACACCAATAAGGGACATAAAAGACTGAAATAAATGCAAAAGAACCATAAAATGAGGTTTTAGAGGTGAGTTTATACAATATTAAACATTCTGGGTACTTACAAGTCCCTTGGTCTTGGACTGGTTTGAACCGCCAGTTTGCAGTCCACAGGTAATCCTCTGCACTCTAAATTCTAATTTCTTAACACTGCACAACACTGTAAATTCCTGTGTGTTCTAGTGGCAAGGTATTGCAGTTTATTCACTGTTTATTCACAAAAAACAAGCACCTGTGGCTTGCACTGTTATGAGTATCTGCTCTCCATCGGAGTTAAGCTGTGACTGTTGATGTTGGTGGGGTAACAGAGTTGCCAGATCGCAACAGCCACATTACCAATCTCCTCAACTTTCATTGTCAAATATAACTTTTCATTACCAAATTCGTAAAGCTAGCATATATTCTTCACTAATTATATATACAAGTGGAAATACATGTAATCACTCTCCTTATAACTAACACCATGTTGATTATTTTCACACTATGTAGGGTAGTAGATTAATCAGAGAGAGCAAACAATCCACCATCTCCATCCTGTGTATCCTCATACATGTGAAAAATCCATTTGGTAATGCATTATTCTAATGCATTACCAAACGAATTTTTCATTACCAAATTGGCCCACACTTGGTAATGAAAAATACCAAATGGCAACTGACAGGGGAGGGGGGAGGGGGAGGAAGGAAGGGGTGAAGGGACCATGGTGTAACAGCTGTTTGGCGCCAGGCGGGAATTTCAAATTATGGGAGGGAAAAAAAGTCAGATTTTTTTCGAATTTTTTGCAGTTTTTGGCCCATTTTGGGAATATTGGATCCCAGGAGGATTATGTCCGGTTAGTGGGGATGTTCGGATATTGGGCGTTCGGATATTAGAGGGATTACTGTACTTAAACGTACTCACATTTTCCAATTCCTCACCATCCAACCTCGCTGTACATTCACTGACTTCACCTCTCTCAAAGACCATCACTTTACTCTTCCCTACATTCACCTTTAGATTCCATTTCTTACACACTCTCCCAAACTCATCCACCAAGCCTTGCAGCTCCCCTTCGTCTTCACTCAACAACACAATATCATCTGCAAACAACAGTACAGGGAGTTTCCAAACACTATCCTCTTTCACCAGGGCCACTCCAACATCCACTGCCCTACCATGTACCTCTTTTATTACCCCATCCATGTACAGATTGAACAACCATGGAGACATGACACATCCCTGTTTCAACCCAACTTTCAAAGAGAAAAATTCACTTAGTTCACCATCCACACGCACTGCAGCCTTCGCACCATCGTACATACTCTTCACAGCATTCAACAACTTCCCATCTACTCCATATATTCTTAACACTTTCCACAATCCTTGTCTATCCACCCTGTCATATGCTTTCTCCAAATCCATGAAAGCTGCATACAACTTCTTTCCCTTCTCTAGAAACTTTTCCACTAAAGATCTAAGAATGAATATCTGATCTACACAACCTCTTCCCTTCCTAAAGCCTCCCTGTTCTTCTCCAACTAATTTCTCTGTTCTTTCTCTAACTCTGTCAATAAGTATCCTACCATACACTTTTCCTATTATACTAAGAAGGCAAATGCCCCTTTGATTACCACACACTTCTTTTTCCCCTTTTCCTTTGTACAAGGGAATAATTATACCTGACTTCCAATCCTCCGGGACTCTACCTTCCTCCCAGGCCAATCTGCACATCTTCCACATCCATTCTACTACTATCTCTCCCTCATGCTTCAGCATTTCACCACACACTCCATCAATTCCTGGGGCTTTCCCCGATTTAACTTTCTTCATTGCTTCCACAACTTCTATTCTACTGATTTCTTCCTGTCTTCTCACCTCCCTCCTTCTCCCAGCCATTCCCCAGCCACTTAAACTCGCATTACTTCCATCCTCTACGTTCAACAATTCCTTAAAGTGTTCTCTCCATCTGCTCACTTTTTCTCCCTTCTCCACAATATATATATATATATATAGTGGATTCTCAAATTTCAATGGGCACGGGTTCCTAAAAATTACTGCGAAATTCAAATAATCGAAATTTAAACTGAACATCTTATGGGAAAAATTAGTTTGGGTCCGGTACCTCCGAACCTAGCTACGTAAAATCATGATTTTTTGCCCACACCCCCTGTAAACTTTATGAACTATAATAGTGGTTAAGTAACTGTAGTTCTGCATTGTATTGGCATACTGTCAGCAAGTGTATACTTGGTGTATTTCTGTTCTTTCCTGTACTGCCATTTCTCCTTTGACTGCGAAGATTTAGAGGTGCCAGACTGTTCTTGCCCATTACCACTGCTGCCCAAAGAACCACTCTTGCTTGCCATCTTGAAACAGGTATGTTGCGACAATAATACGAAGACAATACATACAACTAAATTGCAGTGAAATGCATGTCCATGCATGGAAGGTACAGGCTGAAAGTGCAGCACTTGGCTGTAGAGGGCTGGTTGCTGGCAGGACAGTCATAAGATGGCCGCCGACAACGGAACATCACCTTGCACATGGCTTGTTGTTGTTAGTGCCTACTCCCATGTGGAAGCTCTTGTCCTTAAAACAACATTACTTTTTTTTTTTTCCCTCAGTCTCTATTGTTCATTTCTATGTTGTTCCTTATATTCATAGTTACTGTAGTTCTCTTTGTTTCAGTACTCTGCCTACTGTATTTGCTACCACCTGTAATTCATTTTGTTTGAGTATTTCTATTGATTCTTTTCCTTTAATTTCTCTTGTTATATCTTCAAGTTATTAAAGTATTGATTAATCATTAAAACTGTAAGTATATTTATAGAATGATGGGGAATAGTCCAGGGTGCGAATTGTCCATGTTGTGAGGGGGAATTATCTGACAGCGAATTGACTTGACGGTGAATTGTCTCGGAACCATATCATCGTGTGCTCCACATATGAATAAATGATTTTGATTTTCATTCTCTTCTTGACACATGCCACATACAACATTAGGTTAGGCTCATACTTTTTCTTATAATTTTCCTTCACTTCTAGCATTTTGGTTTGCATCAAAAATATTATCTTTGCTTGTTTTGGTTGGAGTTTGGCCCTGTGAGCACATGTCACATATGATGTTAGGTTAAGGTCATACTTTTACCTTATAATTTTCCTTCACTTCTAGCATTTTGGTTTGCATAAAAAATATTATTTTTGCTTGTTTTGGTTGGAGTCTGGCCCTGGAAGCATCGAAATACACGACTTTGCTTCAAAAAGTGAGGTAGGCAGACCACTCCAAAATCCATCGAAATTTGATTTATCTAATTCTAAACTGTTGAAATTCGAGAATCCATTGTATATATATATATATATATATATATATATGTATATATATATCTCTTAAATGTCGGGACCAACTGCCTAGCCCCAGGCTCCTACGATCCTCGGGGCAATGTAGGATTGGATGATGGATGGATGGATATATATATAGATAGATAGATAGATAGATATGTGGTATACAGTAAGCCCCCGCGTTTGGCGAATTTCAACTTGGCGAAACTCACTTTTGGCGGTAGGGTGGCCACGGACCACCGAATGCGCACTTGGCGATTTGAATTCAAACTTGGCGGTCCCCTGGCAGCCGCACGTTGAACCACACGGCTGCCCGGTGACGTCAGACCAACCAGAACGTGGTGATGATGATTTAGAGAACAAAACCAAAGTTTTTCTGGGCCAGCTGATTGAAGTGTTCCAAGAACAATATAAAAAAAAATTGAAAATGTCAAAGCAGGCAAAAATAACAAAGTTTTTCTTAGAGAATCTGGACAGACAACGCAATATCCAAGACGTCATTGCCACCATTCCCGTAGACGATGATAACTGTGAAATCATTGATAACCCCCCCCCACTCGATGTGCCACAAGAACAGCCCCAAAAGCAGCCACAAGAACAGCCACAAGAACAGCCGCAACCTCCCCAGCCATCCCAACCTCCCCAGCCACCCCAACCTCCCCAGCCAAGCTTTGCTGCCCTCTTTAAGCTGGATGCTGACTTTTCTGGCTTCGATGAAGTGGATGATCAAGCGAGACAAATGGTTGCTAAGGGGGTTATGGGGGAGGAGGGGGAGAGTGATGAGGAAAGTGGTGGTAGCAACTAAGCTGCCCCCACTGCCACTCCGACGTCCCCAGCCAAGCAAGCCTATCTTCACTCTATTTACGGTTAGTTACAACCTTTATATCATGTCTTATTAGCTTTATTTATTGTTTATTGGTCTGTTTTTTACATGTGTATTAATATGTGAAGGCAAAAGATTTTATTTCAGCTCGAAAGATGGTGTTTTAGGGGTCAAAAGGGGGACTTTGGCAATGACCAAAGACTGATTGAGGCACTTTATAGGCAATTTATATGGTAAAAAGAACTCGCGTTTGGCGAAATTTGCATTTGGCGGTAGTTTCGCCAGACTAATTGGATCGCCAAACGTGGGGGCTTACTGTATATATATATATATATATATATATATATATACAGTGGAACCTCGGTCCTCGAACGTCTCACATGTCGAACAAATCGGGCCTCGACCAAAAAATTCAAGAAATTTTTGCTCCAGAGGTCGACCAAAATATCAGACCTCGACCAACCTGAACGTAGCCAAACGAAGGGAAGCTGGCCGACCGACAGTCACGCGTCCACCTTTGTTGTTCGTCAATGTGGTTGTCCTGCTGTGCTTCACATTTTTCTTGATTCAGTGCAGTATTAACCCCTAATAATGGCTCCAAAGAAAGCAAGTTCATCCAGTACGGCTACTGGCAGTGAAAAGAGGAAAGTAGTGCGGAAAATAATTGAAGAAGTGGAAAAATTATTGCTTATCTTCATCAATGAGAAACAGTTAGCAGGAGACAGTGTTAGTGAGTATATAATTTGTGAAAAGGCAAGAGAAATATACAGTCACCTCGTAAAGGAAAGCACTGGTACCAGTGCTGAAACTTAAATAGGTAAGCATCTGGGGTCTTGGAACGGATTAAAATGATTTACATTATTTCTTATGGGGAAAATTAGTTCGGTCCTCGACTGAATATATATGAGGCGTCTAGCGGCAGAGTGACGTATGCACCAGTGGTTTATTTTTGCGTAATTAAAGCTTAGATTTGAAGAATGTTTACATGAAAGGTATAAAGAAAGAACTAATGTTGTTTTATATTAATGTAATGCTCTCAAAAAATGCAGTTTAATGAATCCATTGTTTAGAAAAAAAACAAAAACAAAAAACAAACACACAAACGTACCCCCCCCCCCGATTGGGGGTCATACACAAAATATTAACATGGATTACAATTATGTGATCCAAATAAAAATAAACAAAAATTAACAAAGTGTGAAGGTTTTATATTAATAATGCAATTTCTTGATTTTTTATTAATTTTTATATTGTAAATTTTTAATTAAAAGCACTCAAAGCACTCAAAATGGGCAGAGGACAGTGCAGCCCATCAACCACGTGTGAGGTTTAGGGGGACACTGGTGGGGGACTGGCTGAGGCTGGGGGCTAGTACTGTACTGAGATGCGGCCTCCCAATGGCTAGCCGCTCGTGGCCCATACGTCCCTCTGCCATGTGGGAGCAGACTTCCTCTATGGGTTTTCAAGGGCTAAAACACACGATGCTTGCCCATCTGCCAGCCAGCCATAAGGGTCCTTTTTGTATGTAGCTTCATACAGGGAGGATCTAGAAGGCTCCACCTACATATTGGTGGGAATAACTCACCATCGGCCTTTTTTGGAGCATACGTCACTCTGCCGCTAGACGCCTCATATGTATATATATATATATACAGTAAGACCTCACTATAACGGACTAACTGGGGCCCAAGCCACTCTGAAAAATGCAAAATTCTGATAAAAGTGACATCCAGACTTCCCCTCTCTAACTCAGACTTTTTCCTACGTATCAGACATTAGTCCGGATAGCATGAATGGTTTTTAAACTGTTTTAACTATCATTGCAGTACTGTACTGTGTTATAACTTCACTACATTAATCAAATAGTATAATATATATAATAATACTGTACTGTACACTGACAAACATGTCTTTTATTTGCCTTAATGTGGTGAACATAGCTGAAGTGGTCAGGCAGTCCGGACTGCTTCTGGCTTTATCAGACTTTTTCCGATATATAGGAATTTGGTCTGGTAGATCCTCAATTCCGATAAAAGCAAATTCCGGTCTATTGAAGTCCATTATATAGAGGTTTTACTGTATATATATAGAGATAGATAGATAGATATACCGGTATGTTCCTTGTGCTCTTGGTTAGAGGAGCAGCCATGCACACATTCCAGCACAAGGAGAAGCAGTGTAAGCCCCTGCAAATGCTCTGGTGGGGATCAAAGGGCACAGACACCATGACAAACTTAGCACACACCTGCACCAGACGGCTTACTGTGTGTGTCTAAGGTCAAGCGGAAAGGCTGGGCTTTGTTTTGGTGGGCATTATCGGTTGCACATGGGTGGAGGGGAGCTGCGCGTAGTTTGAAATATTGCTTCCCTGCTCTCTGTCGGTTAATGTAATAAAAAATGGATGTTGCTTTAATTCAGATTTTGTGCATTTTTGGATAATGATGTTTGTCAGTTAATGTGCTTTTGGATAATCAGGGGATTGCTGTGTTTGGTTCAGTAGGATTGTGTTTGGAAAACATGATACAGGTAATTTACTCTGGGAACAATTTTTTCTTCCATTGCAATCACAGTTTTGATATAAATGAACAAATAACACCATTTTAGTACAATATTGTAGACCTCCAGTTTGATTTCTACCTTACAGTGTGAAGTACTATAAGTTTTAGGGGATGCACACTTCTTTTTGACAACCATTACAAAAGTATTCCACAACAAGAAGGCACAAAAGCACACAAGAATTATTGGAAAAGTGAAGATATTATGCAAATTAGTAGTGGTTGTTAAACAGATAAGTGGCTAAGTAAGAGATAACTGTATCACCTTATGTTTTCATTGCTTTAATTAGGTTATTTTGTTGTAGAATTAGCTCATCTTTCTGGTGGTTAATCTTCACTCCTAGGCAGGGCTGTAAGTCACAAGTTCAGTCCATGGATCAGAATGTGTTTTTGTGTGTTAGTGTGTACCTGTATATGCATACATGCTTGCTTGTGTATTAAGCATGTGTTCATCTTTACTGAGGTGTAGTATACAGTATTTGGGCTTGACATGTTTTTGTGTGTTAGTGTGTATATGCACCCATGCTTGTATGTATGTGCATGTGTTCATATTTACTGAGGAGTAGTGTACAGGATTTGAATGTGACTTTCATTTTTGTGTGTGTGTTAGTGCATGTGTGTGCACGCATGCCTGTGTGTGTGCTTGTGTTTATATTTACTGATTTATAGGAAACAGCATTTGAGCTTGACTTCTGATATCCTCTCTCCGTATCACCATTTATCCAATCTCAACAAGCAAATACAGTGGAATCTCAAAAATCATGCATTCCTAAACAGCAAATTCATAATATGTGACAACATCATGCAACAGAGTGGAGTAACAGCAATTCATGAAAACTATATGTAATTTGCCATTGCAGCCTCGAAAGTGAAGGTTTTCCAGTGTGTTTTTGAACATCTGTTGTGCTATGTTTTGCACAAATGGTGGTTTCTTAATAAGTGAAGCTGTATAAATATTAAATATTCCTCTCTGTATCAGATAGGCTAATTTTGAACCATATAAAGATCTGGGACGAGTTGCCAGACTGTCAGATCAATTAACACCATTGTTTACTTATTTTGCCTGTAGTTCTTAACTTTGATGGAGTTTTGGTTAAAGATTGTTGTTCTTCTTGATATCCATCATCATCATCATCATCTATTCCTGTGTTGCCTGATGAGGAGCATAGGAGCCCGGGGCTAGGCAAGTTGGTTCTGACATTTAGATGAGAGTGACCAGCCTCACACATCTCTGAGTGGGATTATGTGACCAATAAACCCTAACCATCCCTTGGATATAAACCTTCCCAGGCTTAATCCAGTTGGAGAGCCTTAATTACCCACTAAACCACCAGGTGCCATAACTTAGGTATATGGTTACCACCCAGTGTAGTAAATGATTTCCTGGTGTACAGGAAACCATTTGGCTTGTCACTCAGTGTAGAGTCACCCTTAGACAGGAGGAGGAGGAAAGATTGAAGGATAGAATCGGGATATTATCCAGGCTTACCTGCCTATATACAGTACTTGGGTAGTGTGATGAGTAAGGATGGAACTTGGGGGATGAAGTGCTTGAAAGGGTACAGCAGGGAAGGAAGGTTGTTGGTTCACTGAAAGCAGTGATGAGAAATAGGGAGGTGAGTATGAAAGTTAAGAAGTCACTGCCTGATAGTTCCCTACCCTGACATATGGAAGTGAGGCATGGACCTTGCTAGAGGGGAACAAGGCAAGAGTGAGAGCAGTGGAAATGAGTTACTTGAGAGGAGCATGTGGAGTGACATGGAGGGACAGGTTGACGAATGAAGAAGTGAAGGAACGATGTGGGGTGGATGTGGATGTGGTTGAGAAGATTAGGAGAAATACACTGAGGTGGTTTGGACATGTGAAGAGAATGGAGAATGAAAGACTGACTAAGAGGGTGTATGTAGGTGAGGTGGAGGGAGGGAGAGGGAGAGGTAGACCGAGGATGAGGTGGAGGGATGGAGTTGAGAGGTATATGAGGGAGGGGGGGGTGAGTTGGGGGAGGGTAGTCAAATGGTGGGTGACAGAGCGACTTGGAGGCGTTTTGTCTGCGGCCACCCTTTGCGGGATTAGGGCGTCGGGCTATAGAATAGAATAGAATAGAAGATTTTTAGGATGCATGACAGTTACAATTGCCATAACTTTTGTCTTCAAGAGTGTGATAGAATTAAGATTTTTAGGAAGCATTACGGTTTAGTCCAGATGATGCAGTGTCTCTTTTATTCTTCCCCACAAGCTATCAGTGTTTGCTTTTTGCAATATCACTTTATGTATTGTTTTTCTAGCATGAAAAGCAGTGCAAGTGGAGGTTCTACTTCTCTGCATGATTTTTTATTCTGTTTAGGGGACGCCTTTTATAATGAAAGGTTAATTATGATAAAATATATTGTATACATTGTAATTTATATTATTTTGTATTAGATTTGGCCAATATACAGTGGTCTTGAAAATACTGTACTTTTTTTTTTCCACTTTATATATCGGCTATAAATTTTGTAGAAAGGGGTAAATATTTAACCCCTGCCTGGCTGATTCATTGTAAGGTAATTTACATTCCCTGAGTCAGTGTTTTATAGCCAATGTAAATTGTACTTCATATGAGGCTTGCAGCTTGGCCCATGCAGACCATTGTGCCTCATATGAGGTTTGCAACTTGGCTAGGGTTAAATAGACGTGGCTGGATTATGTCTCATGAATGGAAAATCTTCATCTGCCTCGTAAGGATTATTATAATTTCACACAGCACGTGAACTTGACCTCAGCAATCAGTGTTGTCCACTACACTGCCAGATTTGTGACAGTTATTCTGAAAAGTCTTCTCTTGGAACATAGAGGAAGTGGAAGGTTTGAATAAGGTGTTCAGTGAAGAAATTCATACAGTGTATGGTTTGAGGTTAGAAGAGGAAAGAGGGTGAAAGGAACAGCATGATGGAATGAGGATGTGAAATGAGCTGTTGAAGAGAAGGCATATACTGTAGTTACTGGAAGGGAAATAGAAGGAATAGGAGTGTGGGGAGATGAAAACTGTTTTCAGTATTAAGAAGAGTGGAAAACAGATAAGTGCAAATATAAAAAGAGAAAATTGGGAGTTTAGAAGAAACATTAGTATACAATGGCCGACATGTAAGAAACTGATTTGGAAGAAGCTCAAGAAAGTGAGGTAGCAAAAGACTGAAAGATAAAACTGGTAGAACATTAGTGGAGAAGAGTGAGAAGGTGAATAGTTGGAGGGAGAGCATTTTATTGAGTTGTAGAATGTAGAAAACAGAAGTAGTGTTAATATATGTGGCTGGGAGGAGAAAAGAGGCAAGAAGGTATGAAGAAATCAACAGAACATGTGTGAGGCACTCAAGAAAGTCCAAATGAGTAAAGCACCAGGAACTGTTGGAGTGTGTGGCAAAATGCTGAAATATATCTAAGAGTCAGTGATTGAATGGATCTGATGTGGAACTTGGCCTAGGAGAATGCTAGTGCCTGAGGGCTGGAAGTCAGGTATAATAGATTCTTGTACAAGGGAAAAGGTGAGTGTGTGCCAGTCATGAGGGTATTTGTCTTCATAGTGTAGAGGGAAAAATAATTATTTTTTGGGGTAGTTGATGAGAGAGCAAGAGGGAGAACTAAGGGAATGGTAGAAGAGAAACAAGGGAAGTTTAGGAAGGGGAGGGGTTGTTGAGGCCGGACATTCTCACTGAAATGTACTGTATAACAGGAAAGTGTGAGACTACTGTATAGAAAAAGTGTAGAGATGTATCATGGATCTGGAGAAAACATATGGCAGACTAGATAGAGAAGGAATGTAGAGAATAATGAAAATATATGAAGTAGATGAAAAGTTGTAAAATGCTGTGAAGAGCATGTATGAAGGCACAAGGGCTGCAGTGCATCAGCAGTGTGAACCAAGTGGATCCTTTCATATGAATGTTGGGTTAAAACAGGGATGTGTCCTTAGTGAGAGAGGATGAGATTGGAAACTTCCTGTGCTGTTGTTTTCTGATGATACCGTATTGTTAGGCGAAGATGAATGGAAGTTGCAAGGCTTGGCAAATGTTTTAAGAATTGGAATCTAAAAGTGAATGTAGATAAGATTAAAGTTATAATCTTTGAGAATAGTGAAGTCACAGTATGCACAGTGAGGCTGGGTGTTCAGGGAATGGAGACTGTGAGTGCATTCAAATATTCAGGTAGTGTGATAAGTAAGGGTGAAAGTTTAGAGGATGAAGTGCATAAGAAGGTACAGCAGGGAAGAAACACTGCTGGTTCAATGAAAGTGGTGATAAAGAATAGGGAAGTAAGTATGAAAGTAAAGTCACGAGTGAGAGCAGTGGAGACGAGTTATTCAAGACCAGCATATATAATTACATGGGGAGACAGACAGACAAATGGGGAAATGAAGAAGTGTTACAGTGTTGATAAGGATGTGATTGACAGCATTAAGTGAAATATATTGAGATGCTTTGTCCATGTGGAGAGGATGGAGAATGAGAGACTGGCTAGAAGGGAGCATGTGAGTGAGGGGGAGGGGGAGACTGTTAATGAGATGGAGGGATGGAGTGGAGAGATATACGAAAGAGGGGAGTGTGAGTTGGAAGGATGGAATCCAGATTGCAGAGGACAGGGCTACACAGAAGCAGTTTGTTTGTGGCTACCTCTTAAGGGTTAAGGCATCTGGCTATAGATAGACAGACAGATATTGAGAGAGGAAAGACTTTGTGTGCCGCCTTCATGGACCTGACATAGAACACTAGCAAGAAATGATGGAAGGTGTTGAGTATATATGGAATGCTGAAGAATGAGAGGTTTTTAAATGTTGTTCAAAATACTGTAGTGTATGACAAGGGTGCAAGGGCAGCAGTGTACAGTCATCCCTTGGCTTGTATGGGTTTATGGTGCATAGATCTATTATACACAGCAAAAAAAAAAGGGGGGGGAGGGGAGGGGGACTTCAAATCCATTAGGAATGAATTTTAACCTATGATTCACAGCTCAAGGAGGGTCCTAAACCCTGCTAACACTTTACATTTGGTGCATGGTGACACATGGCTTGTGAGCCTCAGCCCTACTGCACTGTGCCACCCCTATTGCAATTCATGTTTGCACATGTTGCTCTTGCATGTAATTCTGGCTGCATTATTAGCCATATGCATCCAGAGCAGTTTTTGTGTGTGTGTGTGGGGGGGGGGGGCCTTTAAACTGAAAAGTGGCACAGCCCGTGGCAAGACATTCTCATAAATATGCACCCATTTCCTGAATCACAGCAAAGGAAATACTGTACTGCATCACCCAGATAGTCATGAAAAGACAGTGGACACTGATTTGGCCTATCATAATGGCATGGTGACAGCATGTACTGTTGAAAAGAACTGTGAGAAACCCAAATTGGCTGTTTGGATGAGGTCAGAGAGTGTGGAGAGAACAGTAGTGAGTCAGCCTGCTGTAAGAAAATGTGAATAAATCTTGATAAAGTATGTTTGTGTGCAGTGTGAAGTCAGTCTCCCCATGGATACCAATCAGTTGTGTGAGAAAGTGAAAGAAATTTGTGTAAAATCATTAGAAGTGATGTGAGTGGAGGTGCCCTGTTAGTTTTGTTCCAGCAGAGAGTGGGTGAGCTGGTTCCTTAAGTGGCATGGGCTTTACCATGACCATTTGAGTGGTGAAGCTTCATCTGCTGATGATGAAGCTGTTGCTGTCTCTTTCTGCATTGAAGAAAGTGACAGATGATGGCAGGTGCAAAATTGCCCACCTCTTCAATATAGATGAGACTAGGCTGTTGTGAAACTGCCTGCTTTCCTTTACCTTTTTATTACAGGAAGAAAAGCAGGAGCAGGGCTTCAAAGTGAACAGGGAGTAGCATACTATCTTGTTTTGTGGAAATACAAGTGGTGAGTGAGGACTTCAGGTACTTGTCAAAGTTGTCATCCATTCATATGCCAGCCCCTGGTCGCTTCAGGGACTGGGGCAACTGGATATCAAGTGGGATCACAACTCGAAAGGGTGGGTTACAGCCAAGATGGTAACATGCTGGTTAGATAATGTGTTTGTTTCAGTGACAGAGGACTTTTGCCAAGGAAAACACTAAGCCTTTGAGGTTCTGCTCATCACAGATAACTCTCAGGATATCCAGTGCACCTAGTTGCTCATCACCTAGCAGTGGAAGTGGCGTTTTTACCACCCAGTACCACCTCCAAGATGCAGCACTTAGATCAAGAAATACTGTAATCTTTCCAACAAAGAGGATCTTCTTTAGTCTTCCCAATCCCAACACAGAAAACAAATATAAACAGAGAGATGCCTACTCGGCCACCTCCACCAGCAAAGTACGGTGCTGTACATACTGCCCCTTGCCTTGCCTCCAGTCTACTATAAACTGTGCAAGCCATAGCTCTGTGATGCTTCCGTAGCTTTCTGTACTTCTTCCCTTTCCATAAACTTTGATGTGCACTACTCTCATGCTCTTCTGCCTGGGATTTTGCCCACAACTGCATCTCACCACCTATAACCATCCTCCTTTGCCATGTCTCTACTCTAATACCTTTCTGTGACCATTTGCACCCTCCAACCCATCCTTCTAAGTCTTTGTCACACACCACCTCTCACACCTCAGTATATCTCACTGCCTCCTCAAGGTGCACTAACATCAATCTGCTAGTGTGCCTACCATGCCTTCTATGACACATTTGATGTATTTACAACCTGTCGGTCGACTGCAAATGAGGAAACAATCTTCCTTGTATGGGTGCTCTATTAGGCACCTCATAAATGATGCAGATAAGAGTCTGCAAGGACACCTAAGGGACAAATATTCACATTAGTTAAGTGTGGAACAATCCTTATTGTTAGTTCACATAGTTTTTTTTTTTTTTTTTTTCTCATTCTGTACAGACCCCAGCACTCTGGAGATTGTTGTTGCTGAAGATCAAGCAGGAATGGGTACATGAGACCAATAGGCTACATTGACTCATACATGAAGCAAAAGTTCAGTACGGTATTGCACAGTTCAGGTTGCAGCTAGGAACATAGCAAGGAGACAGTGCATGAGGAGAAATTAAAAGCAGTGAACATATACAGACCAAATTATTCTTAAATACTGGTTCAAAAGGTTCACGCCAGGTGAATGCAGGCAATGGCAACATCACGTCTGGAGGTGAGGATGGGGTGCACGCTGTAGATGTGTCGCACCTTATAGTAATTATCCTTGTGCTGGATAGTGACATTCAGCATCTGTACCAAGGTCTAGGTCCTCTCTAGCCCCTTTCTAAAGGATTCTCCAGACAACCCCCCCCCCCCCAATACCAAACCCGTTGCAGTCATGGGGGGGCTCTGGGGTCTGGGGCTGGGGCCTGATGGTGGGGATGGTGCTGCAATATACTGCTTCCTCCACCCTTGGGTCCCAGTCCTTGACCCTACTAATTTGGCTTGGTCCTTTTTCTTCTCTTCTCTTCTTTTCTTCTCACATTCCTAAGGTGTTAGAGCCGTCCTGATAGGATGCAAGGCTGTCTTTTTGTGTCAGTCGTGAACAGCCTCAGGGAACCATGGGTACGGTAGCGCATGTCTCTTTCACCCTTACTTCTGACTCGGGCTTTAAGGAGTGGACCAGTTTACTTTACGCTTTGTACAATTAGGCTCACCATGGCCGGTAATGAACCTACTCCCGTAATTCAAGGAGCAATGGGAGATGCTCCTCCAAAACCTTCTCCCAGTCAGGCGGATACCCCCTCCCCTACTTTTCCGCCCCTTTCCTCCTCTTCCTATCCTTCTGTTTCTTTTCCTCCCCCCTCTCTCCTTCCTTCTTCCTTCTTTCCAAACCCTCCATCAATATCATCGATTTTCGGCCGCCAAACATGGCCCAAGTACTTCAACATACAGCTGACGATGAACAGCCTCACTCTCAATCTCTCCTCCGACATATAGGTCCCGTTGTCACATTCTCGTCACGTCCTAATGGAGACCGCCTCTTGACAGTTCAAACTGCTGCGCAGGCTGAAATGGTGTTGTCACTTACTGACCCTTCTGGTCACCCCATCACTGCGGTTCCAGATGTCCACCTAAACTCTACCACCAGAACTGTTCTGATCCCGTCCTATATATCCATAGGAGTCAGAATGTTCTGCTGACATCCAAGCAATCTTTTCTGCCCAACACCTTGCAGTATTTTCTGTCCAATACTACACACTTCCCCCTCAGGGGCATCACAGATACTCGACCAACATAGCAAAAATCATCTTCAAGGTCCGCGACCTTCCCACCTCTGTGATTATTGGTGGTACATTACTTCGGGTCAAGGAGTACACGCCTCGTCCTCGACAATGCTCTTCCTGTTGGCGATACGGCGACCCAGCTAAATACTGTAGGTCAGAGGCAGTCTGCCCTGCCTGTGCTCAACCTTGCCACACCTCCTCAGCCTGCCTAGCTGAGACACAAGTCTGCCCTAACTGCCAAGGCTCTCATGCTGCCTCGTCCCAGAAATGTCCTGGGTACGTCTTTGAAACTAAAGTCTCCAGGATTCGCTGGAAAGAAGGTCTCTCCCTCTTTGCAGTCCATCAACGTGCCCGTGACTTAGGATTCTCTTCCCATATCACTTTTGCTCGAGTGGCCTGTCCTGTCCCCACTACTTCTGCTGTCTCTCAGTCCTGCCACACTGCAACTGTTACAACCTCTACCTCCTTTTCTGTAATTACCTCCCTATATGACACACCTGCCCTTTTGGTATCACCAGTCTCCAGTTCCTCTACTGTCTTGGCCTCTTCCTGTCTCTACTCATACCTCCTCCTCACCTAACCCTCCAACTGTCACTGTTGTCTCCTCTCCCTTTGTCTCTGTTCTCCCCTCTTCCTCTTCCCCTTCTTGCTCTACTCCCTACCTTTCAGGCCTCTCCTGTTTCTCTTTCCACCTCTTTCTCTATTCCATACTCTTCCACTCCTACCTCCTCACTGTCGCCTTTATCGTCCACTCCTCTCTCTTCCCCTCCTCTCCCTTCCTGTTCTGCTGCTCCCCCTCACTCTTCATTTTCTCTACACCAACGACTAATCCCTCTGTCACAGCGTGGTGGCCGCCGTCCACCTCCCTTTGGCAAACGTGGGCTGCCCTCCACCACATCTGATACCAAGGGTTCCACAAAACCCTCACATTCTCCCCCAACTTGTAAGATGCGTACTGCCTATCCCTCGCTGTCCTGGATGCCTCTTCCAACGAAGATCTGTGTCTCGGCTCCACGATCCCAACCCTATCTCAACTCCGGAAGCCACTCAACAACCTGTTCTGGCTCCTCTGTCGACACCGCAGACAATACTCCCAACAGTTGCTGAGAGGGAAACCCTCTCAGACATCATGGATTTTCTGGCGACTCCTGTACAAGAACCCATGAATCCCTAAATCGTGGAAGAGAGAGTTATATGTAGAAAGGAAGAGAGAGGTGAAAAGATTAGTAAGAGAGAGTAAGAAGAGAGTGGATGAGGAATTTGGAAGGAATTTGAGTGTAAAGTGGAGGGACTGTAAGAAAATGTTCTGGAAAGAGGTGAAAAGAGTAAGACAGGGTGGAAGTGAAGTTACCAGGGGAGTGAAAGATAAAAATGGTAGATTACTAGTGGAGAAGGGAGAAAAAGTGAGCAGATGGAGAGAACACTTTAAGGAATTGTTGAACGTGGAGGATGGAAGTAATGCAAGTATAAGTGGCTGGGGAATGGCTGGGAGAAGGAGGGAGGTGAGAAGACAGGAAGAAATCAGTAGGATAGAAGTTGTGGAAGCAATGAAGAAAGTTAAATCAGGGAAAGCCCCTGGAATTGATGGAGTGTGTGGTGAAATGTTGAAGCATGGGGGAGAGTTAGTAGTAGAATGGATGTGGAAGATGTGCAGATTGGCCTGGGAGGAAGGTAGAGTCCCGGAGGATTGGAAGTCAGGTATAATTATTCCCTTGTACAAAGGAAAAGGGGAAAAAGAAGTGTGTGGTAATCATAGGGGCATTTGTCTTCTTAGTATAATAGGAAAAGTGTATGGTAGGATACTTATTGACAGAGTTAGAGAAAGAACAGAGAAATTAGTTGGAGAAGAACAGGGAGGCTTTAGGAAGGGAAGAGGTTGTGTAGATCAGATATTCATTCTTAGATCTTTAGTGGAAAAGTTTCTAGAGAAGGGAAAGAAGTTGTATGCGGCTTTCATGGATTTGGAGAAAGCATATGACAGGGTGGATAGACTAGGATTGTGGAAAGTGTTAAGAATATATGGAATAGATGGGAAGTTGTTGAATGCTGTGAAGAGTATGTACGATGGTGCGAAGGCTGCCGTGCGTGTGGATGGTGAACTAAGTGAATTTTTCTCTTTGAAAGTTGGGTTGAAACAGGGATGTGTCATGTCTCCATGGTTGTTCAATCTGTACATGGATGGGGTAATAAAAGAGGTACAAGGTAGGGTAGTGGATGTTGGAGTGGCCCTGGTGAGAGAGGATAGTGTTTGGAAACTCCCTGTACTGTTGTTTGCAGATGATACCGTGTTGTTGAGTGAAGACGAAGGGGAGCTGCAAGGCTTGGTGGATGAGTTTGAGAGAGTGTGTAGGAAACGGAATCTAAAGGTGAATGTAGGGAAGAGTAAAGTGATGGTCTTTGAGAGAGGTGAAGTCAGTGAATGTACAGTGAGGTTGGATGGTGAGGAAATGGAAAATGTGAGTACGTTTAAGTACTTGGGTAGTGTGATGAGTAAGGATGGAGGTTTGGAGGGTGAAGTGCTTGAAAGGGTACAGCAGGGAAGAAAGGTTGCTGGTTCTTTGAAAGCAGTGATAAGAAACAGGGAAGTGAGCATGGAAGTGAAAAAGTTACTACATGACAGTATTGTGATACCAACTCTAACGTACGGAAGTGAAGCGTGGACGTTGTTGGAAGGACACAAGTCAAGAGTGAGAGCCGTGGAAATGAGTTATTTAAGAGGAGCCTGTGGAGTCACATGGAGAGACAGGCTGACGAATGAGGATATAAAGGAGCGTTGTGGTGTTGATGTGGATGTGATAGGAAGCGTTATGAGGAACACACTGAGGTGGTTTGGCCATGTGGAGAGGATGGAGGGTGAAAGACTGACGAAGAGAGTGTATGTGAGTGAGGTGGAGGGGGAAAGAGGGAGGGGGAGGCCGAGGATGAGATGGAGAGATGGGGTGGAGAGGTATATGAGAGAGGGGGGTGTGAGTTGGGAGCAGGGGAGTGAAATGGCGGGGGACAGGGCGACGTGGAGGCGATTTGTTTGTGGCCACCCCAAACGGGATTGAGGCGTCTGGCAATAGATAGATAGATAGATAGTGTTTCATATGACTGAAGTCCATTCGGCTCCTTCTGATCTCCCTCCCACTCTCCTCCCTCCTTCCACTCCTGCCCCCCCTCTCTTCTTGTTCTAATCCCTCTCTCTTGTCCCTTCCTATGCCACCGGGCTATAGCAAGGCCATGGCTATAGTGACTGAAATACCTGCGTGGCGGGGTAAGTCCGACACCACCACCCCAGGAGGAGGGTACAGGGACGTAACCCCCACCCCACAAGAAGATATCAGGGAGGCTGTTTCACCTCATGAGCCTTCCAGGGAGGAACGACATGTTTCTCCCATGACCAGACGCCCCTCTTCCCCACAGCCAGACCACCTGGCAGTGTGCAGTTTGAATGCACCACACTTTATTGGAGAAATTACTCGCCAGAATCGGGGTGGGACTTGTAACTACAAAGTCCCAAGCAAGCCTTCAGATGCTGTGTCCACCGGATCACCCTCCCTAAAAGGAGAGGACTCTCTTAGAGCCTCTAGTCTTGCTACACCCCAGGGGAGCAGCGGCACAGTAGCGCCTACTGGGTTTACTGTGGGTGAAGAGATCGCCGGTTCTCCATCCTCTGCCACCCACCTTCGGGAGCCAGCACGTCGGCACGTCCTACGGATGACCTTCGCTGGGACTCCCCAGGAGGGAGGCGGGCCAAGGGGTAGACTCCACCGGAGCTACCTACATGAGACAGACCAGCAGTTGTCCCCCAAGCTGCCCCAGCCACGATGGCCGGAGGACAGACTCCACCGGAGCTACGGTCTAGGCCAGGAGAACCCACCGGGCCTCCCCCTTCTGCCGTCATCAGGTTCTGCGGCATCTGGAGGAGTGCATTCAGGTTCTCCTTCCACCTCTGTCCCGAGTAGGAACTCAAGGCAGTGCCCACCGGGTCTGTCTGGCCGATGGAGCACCCGCTGGGTCTCCCTCTCGGGCCCCGCTCCGGAGTTTCGGCAAGGACAGCCAGGCTCGCCAAGCTGGGGAGCAGACCACCAGTCGCTCCCCCTCTGCAACCTCCAGAGTTCCTACTGAGGGTGATGCCTCTCGCTCAGCCTGCTTTTCCTGTGGCAGAGCGAGGCGCCCCTCTTCCCCGGAGGGTGGGAACTGCTTCCCCGCAGGTACTCCACTAGAGACCAGCCAGGGTGAGATGATCCCGAGGCCAGGTGTCCTATTGCTGCAGCCTCTTCTTCACCACCCATGGGTGCTGCTGGACTCCCTCAGAGCGAGAGGCTGCAGCCCACTCCTGACGGCCTCCTCTCCCAGGTGAGGCTGCAGTCCCCGGAGCTGAAGGAGCACCTCCAACACCCACCGCAGCCGCTGGACCCCTCCCAGCATAGGTGGCCGCAGCCCGCCCCTGATGGCAGCCCCTGTCGGACATGACCGCAGCCTCATTAGGGTGCTGCCCTCCCCGCAGCCGACCCTCGGCCCGGGCCTAGCCAGGTCCGCCCCTAGGACTCCAACCACAATGAAGGGCCAGCACTGTGCTGTGCACCTCCTGGTCCTATTTGGCCCTAGTCCAGAGGGCCCCACCTCACCTGGGGCCCCTACAGAAAGATAGTCGCCCACCACACCGCCCACCAGCTCCCGCAGGACCCAAGGAGACCTCACAGACGACCTACACTCGGAATACACTCGTGATGGCCCGCCCCCAATGCCTGGCCGCCACCTGCAGCTACCGGTGTAAGGGCTTCCTTGGTGGTGCACCCTAGTGTCCCTCTCCACCTGCCCCATGAGTAGAAAGACCCTGAGGTTGTTGTTTGTCCTCTAGTGACCTAAAAACTCGATCCTCAGTGAACCAGCTCCCCCAGTATCCCCAGTGCTACCCCCCCTTACCCTGTGTGGAATCAGTGAACTTGCTGCCACAGGGAAACCCACGTGTAGGGTGTGAGGCAAGAGGCCTTGGGCTGTCCCCCCAGTGTGACTTCCCCCCCAGTGCAATACATGACAGACTCCCTCTCAGTATCAGTGCCGTGCCCCTCCCCTTGTTCCCGTAATTGTTGTATGTTCCCCCCCCCATGGACCAGTCTAATTATGTGTACGTCGAATATATATACGTAAGGTATACTCACTGTGATAATAGATACTGTATAGCAATAGCTCCCCTCCGTCCTTGTCACGTAAGTAGAAAATAAGTGACATATTCCTCTGTTCGCTGTCACGCATACGTGACGTAAGAGTAGCTAGGATATCGCCCATGTCACTCGGATTTGTATAACTAGCATAGGGTGCCGTCCATGTCACGCGAACCTGTATGGGAACGAGAACGAGAATATACTTCCGTCAATGTCACGCGCTGCACATACTGAAACAGATTGGATTGTGAATGTTATAGACACGGGAACAGAGCACACCTGGTATAATGTATGAGATACAGTATATGTGCATTACTGTGTGGGAATTGTCCTGTATAAATAGAGACACATTACTGTGTGTTGGTCAAACTCTCTCTGAACTAGGTGGAGATATTTAGTGTAGAATACAGTATAATCATCTATGTGCCATATTAATACTCTATATCATTTAGGTTTGATCACGGATTGTATTGTGTAATTGGTTATTGTTAATATATACGTGTGCCTTTGACCAGTCGTGTTTGGACTTCCCTTCCATGTCTGTGACTGACCCGGTCGAGAACAAAGAACCCAAGGCTGCACCATACCTGGACTCGAGAAGTCGGGGCTCAGACAACGCTGCTTGACAGTGACCATCCCGCTTGTCCGCCTCTTCCACCCTCTGCTCCTATTCCTACTATCGGACCGACTCGGTCATGTATGATACTCATCTTTTGTAAATTCGTTTTCCTGTTTAGTATATTTTATCCTTTGTGTTATGCTGAGTGTTTTTAGGTCGACTCCTCGCCCTAAAAACACTAGCGACTGAACGGGGTCCTCTTTCCGGACTGGAAGTAAAGCACCAACAAAGGAACAGGACATAAAAACTAGGCAGTATACCTTAACACATCTATTGCCTTAATTCTAAAACCGTTACAATATGATACAGAGTGATATTTAGGATATAGGATACAGGGACACAGAGTTAGGTTGGGATGACACGAGATACAACTGTAGGCTACTCAACACACGATATGATCACATATAATAATGGCTTTTGGTTCTATAAGTGTGGATGATCGTCTTTCATTAAAACCCAAAATATCTATATTCACAGTAGCAAGAGGAATACACAAGATTAAGAGTCTGGGGGAGGAATATTACTACTGTATAAGAAAGGCAGGGTGCGGATCATGACACTCGACTCAGTTAACTAGCCGCGGCGACACTCTTCTCATGGTTTGGTTCTCCCGCGCACCTGACTGTCATTCACACTTACGGGAAGTTCCTTTATTCTGGGAGGGCGATGGTACTTTACTTATTATTACTGAATTACTTTCCTTTAAGGGACATGTGAGTTTGTTGGGTTAAATAACATTAGCTGCTGGTTTCATGTGGATCACACTGTCACTCTGTCACTGTTCACTGTTCCTCTTTCTCGGGTTTACTTAGGTCTAAGGGGCATCACTGATTTACCCGTGTTTCCTGGGTTAATTCACTCTGTCACTCTGTTCGAGGGGGAGGACCTCAGGGGGACTCTGCCTGTGGCGGGCAACACACTACCCGCAGGGGAGTCACTGCCCGGGTCCGGTCCGTCGGTGAGTTGCAGGGAGGCCCTCCTGTCTGGGGGCCTCGACCTGAAGGTAGACCCTTACCTCAGGGTCTCGTCGGTGGGGTGCAGGGAGGCCCGCCTGTCTGGGGGCCTCGACCTGGAAGGTGGCCCTCGGGGCTGGGGCCAAACAGTTGGAGGAGGCGGGTCTGCATCGGTCGCTCTGTGGGGTGAGGGGGTCAGTGTTACCCTCACCTGTAGGCTGCTGGGCTCGCCTGGGAGTCCTGGGGCTGCAGTGGTCTGCCAGGGGACGCGCCGTCAGGGTTGGGCTGCAGCCTCGTCTCCTGCTGGTACCTGGAGAAGACAAGAATCTCCCAGGAGTGGGAGGCAGGTCCGGTCTCGGACTTTGCCTCCACTCTGGTGACACCTTCGGGGCAACTCTCCCGGGTGGTGTCAAGCTATTCCCACAGGGGAACGCGGAAGGTGGAGTGCACACGGAGACTGTGTCCTCTCCTACATACAGGGAGGGCAGCACAGAGGCGACTCTCTCTCCTGTCTCTCACAGCCGTGGCTCCAGGTTGCTTTACCCTGGGACCCACTTTTCGCTTTCTACTAGGGCCTCTTGCCCTTGGAGTGGCAGAGGGTACTGGCCCCTCGTGGCACACTATAGGGCCTCCTGCCCTGGACGTGGCAGAGGGTATTTCTCCCTCGTGGCTCACTGTGGATGTGGCAGAGGGTACTGGCCCCTCGTGGCTCACCAAAGGGCCTCCTGCCCTGTATGTGGCAGAGGGTATTGCTCCCTCGTGGCTCACTGTGGCTGTGGCAGAGGGTATTTCTCCCTCGTGGCTCACTGTGGACGTGGCAGAGGGTGTTGTTCCCTCGTGGCTCACTGTGGATGTGGCAGAGGGTACTGGCCCCTCGTGGCTCACCAAAGGGCCTCCTGCCCTGTATGTGGCAGAGGGTATTGCTCCCTCGTGGCTTACTGTGTATGTGGCAGAGGGTATTGCTCCCTCATGGCTCACTGTGTGTGTGGCAGAGGGTATTACTCCCTCGTGGCTCACTGTAGGGCCTCTTACCCTGGACGTGGCAGAGGTGGGGACACCTCGTGGCTCACTGAAGGGCCTCCTGCCCTTGAGGGGTGTAACTATGGCCGTCGCCAAAATGTTACTAGGGACTGATTCTTGCTCAGTCCCACCCCACTGCTGTCGATGGTTGCTTTTCTTTGGTTTTACTTTTAGTTGGTGTTGTAAACTTTAGTATGTCTGTTTTATGGTGGAACCTTCGAAGTTTCACGGCCCATCGTAATGACCATGGTTATCTTCTTTTAGGTCACCGTCCTTCCTTAGTTTATTTACAAGATCCCCGTTTGTCTTCCCCTCCAGTACTGTACCTATATCTGACTATTGTGTCTTGTTTTCTCCTAATTCTCTTCCTGTTTCAGCTATCTTAGTTCACTACACAGTTCCTCTAGAACGTCTATCCCTTCACACCACGGTTCCGTGTCATTTTATTCATGTTTTTCTCAGACGTTGGAATGTCAAATTTTATTGCTGGGAGATTTTAACTGTCGCCATGCTTTATGGGGCGATGCTGTTACTAATTCGCGTGCCCGCAGCCTTGATTCTTTTATTTTTAGCAATGATTTAGCATTACTGAATACAGGAACTTCAACGCATTTAAGGCATTTTGAATATGGGAGCTTCAACGCATTTTGGCACTAGAACTCGTACTTTCTGCTGTCTGGATCTCTCCTTGTGCTCCCCTTCTCTTTCTTTAGATTTCCATTGGTCTGTTCTTTCTGACGTTTTATATAGTGATCACTTTCCTATCAAACTTACTCTTATTTCATATTGTCCCATACTCAAACCCCCTTGATGGTGTTTTCCGAAAGCTGACTGGCCGTCATTTACTTCTTTAACCGTTCCTTCTATACCCCCCCTCTTTCTACTCGACTGTTTTAGATAAGCTCACCTTTTTTAATGTGTTACTTCTGAGTGCAGCTTTGACTGCGATTCCTAGGTCGTCCCGTCCTTTTATTTCTAAGTGTGTGCCTTGGTGAGATTCTGATTGTACTGTGGCATTCCGTGTTAAACGTGCACGTTGGAAAAGTTACCTATGTAAACGCAACACCCCGGATGAACAAAGTGCATTTCTACTCTTTAAAAAGGCCCGCACTCTTCTTTATAAGATTGTTAAACGGACTAAACGCTGAAGCTGGAGATTATACGTTTCCACCATTACTGCCAATACACCCATTGCTTCCGTCTGGAAATGTATATGCAAAATAGCCGGTAAGCATCTTCCCATGCCATCTCTGTCCTCCATTGGTATAGGGAGTCAGTTGCAGATGCTTATCTAGTAGCTAATGGCTTAGGTCTTAATTTTAGTAATGTTAGTTGCAGCTCTCATCTCTCACCTGAATTCCATGCCCTTAAAGCTGCTACTGAATGTACGCCTGTTGTCTTCAAGCTGTCGTCTAGTCAGTCGTATAACGCGCCTTTCACGTTCCGTGAATTGTACTCTGCCCTTCATCTTTATAAGAACACATGCAAAGGTTCTAATGGCATACACTGTAATATGTTCCATCACCTTTCCCACCAGGCCCTGGTCTTTTTATTAGCTATTTGTAATCGTATCTGGACAGAGGGTATTTTTCCTCCCTCTTTTCGTAATGCTGTCATTCTCCCATTTCTTAAGCTGGGAAAGCAAGGCCATGCCTCGCAAGATTATCACCCCATTGCTCTTACTAGCTGTCTTTGCAAATTGTTCAAGCATATGATAAATCATCATCTTATGTGACTCCTAGAATCCCAGCAGCTTTTGTCATCTTCAGTTTGGTTTTCGAAAAGCTCGCGGCACCTTAACTCCCTCGTAATCTTTGCCACTCGGCAATCCGTTGTCGTAGTGTTCTTTGACCTTGAGAAGGCTATCATATTTTACGCACAATTCGATCTTGTATTGATGCTAACCTTGATGTTTTCCTAAAGAATTTTCTATCAGCTCGTTTCTTCAGTCTGTGTTCAGCATATTTATGCAGTTCCATTCCCACAATACGAAGGTGTTCCCCAAGGCAGTGTTCTTAGCACTACTACGTATTTTTTTTTTTTAATTGGCTATTAGTGGGATTGTTTCTTGTCTCCCAGTTGGTGTTCGCTCTTCTTTATATGTAGATGATTTTGCCATATATGCCTCTGTAATCCTAGGTGTTCTAGGGTCGGCTTCCCGTCCTTCTAACACCTAGTGTGTAGCTGGTTTCTCTTTCTAGACCGGAGCTTAGACAAATAAGAGAGATAAGACCGGGAGCCCAGGGGTATCTAGTTGGGAAGGTTAAAAATGTTCATGTGTACCACTGTGTCAGGGGTAGTTCCAGTTAGAAGGAAATGAGTTTCTGCCGGTCTGCCGCTGGTGGGTCTTGACCTGAGAGGACATATTCTCATACCCAAAAATACGTCTAGATCAATGCATGAGGTAAACACCTAGATTTGTGCTCCATGTATTACCCACCATTTGTGCATTCGTGTGTTGGTAATGCCAGGAGTTTTTAGTTGTGGTAGGGAGTCGCCAGACGTCAATATGTGGGGGGTAAAAAATGGTCTAGACTAGCTGATCAAGTAAAAGGATGGGACTTGTTGTAAAATGTTCACCATACTTCCTAGAGAGGGGAATGACCAATGCCAGAAATTTTCTGTGGTGGGGCACCCCCGCCAGAAGCCCCCTGATGGACATATTCCCCTACAATTATTATCTAGATTAGATGAATTTGTAACTTTGTATGAACCCTTGTTTGTTTGTTTTAATGCGTTTTAACCTTTGAAATCAATATTTTATTTTCCAGGAGCCTAAATATTGAGAGCATGGATACCAATTTACCTATAGATCCATAGCGAACCTTCCAAGAAAATGCTTTGGATGTACAAATGGAGCAAGGAACTGCTAGTGGAAGCAACACAACCAAAGGAATAAGCACAGTACATGTATTGAGGTAATTTTAGGACATGAAGCCATGAAGTTAAACACACCCAAGCGTTTTTCCATTCTGCTTTCGTTTACCCAATAAAGATAATTAGCTTTTTGCTCGATGTGTGTCATTTGCAGTTCAAATTGTGAAAGAATGTGCGGTAGTCAGACTTAATTTGAATTTGCCCAAAGAAGGCAACTTACGTTCAGGTGTGTTTAGCTTTAAAAATCAAATATAGATTAAAATATTTCTCCTAAAATACACCTAATCCAAGTGTCAGATGCTCATATTTGTATCCATGAGGATGGGTTGGTTAGGCCCGCTAGTGATAACCTCGTGTTCTTGTCGGCGTATGGTGGAGACTGATTTATTAAGTCCGTTTGTAAATCCTACAATTTTAGCTTATATAGAAAAAAAAAATATTTATATTCCAAACTTTAGTATGATTGTTGTTGGTTATGGGCAGACCAACCGCCCATCTCCTCTCCATTAAAACTATACTTACTTTGCAGGTCAGGGAGAGTGAGGGTGATCCAAGGTGCTACATCTGCCAGAAAGAGACTGGAGAAGACAGTAAGCTGAAATCGTTGAGTGAAAAAACATGGACAGCACTTAGCAATGCGCCATATTACATAAGAGTTTGACATCTGACAAGTTCACAGACGTGACAAGTAGGACTTCAGGATTCACCGGTAGTTATGAAACTCTTCAATATCACACAAAACTGTTACAAGAACTGCACAGCTGTGAAGCGTCAGGCTGCATCCCAGTCCCCTGTCCCTCATAAGGTTCATGTTGAAACCAGGCAAAGGAGCTCTCTACCTAAGTCAGACCGACGGGGATTAATGAAAGGTACTTGTATCTTCTGAGAGAAAAGCAGAAAGTAAGGGGAAAAGAGGAACCAAGACATAAAACTATTACTGAGTTTGGTTGTGAGTCACTGCGTGCCCGAGCTATCAACTCCGGTAATGAAAGAGTTAAGGCTCTTGTCAGGAGTGGAGTTGATCTGATCGCGAAAGAAGCAGAATATCATCGATCTTGCCGTGTCCTCTTTGACAAGGAATCAGAGGAGATTTCCAAACAAAAAGGGACGGATTCAGCTTACCATCACCACAAATATGCATTTACTTCGTTATGCACGTATATTGAAAGTGAAATAATAGAAAACCAGCAGTCAACATTAATTTCCACATTAATGGATTTCTATAAAGCAGAATATGTTGGTAATGGTGGTGCTGAAACAGACGTGGGTTCGTACACATCTCAGAACCTTCGCAGAAAAATCATGGACAAATTTGGACCAAGAGTTTTTGTCACTACTAGACAAGCGGAGAGGAAATATGATATATAATTCAGCTCTGACAGAAGAAGATGCACTTTCAAGATTTATTGATGAAGCAGATCGTTTTAGACAGGATGAAAACATTAGATGGGTGGCCTTGTACCTTCGGTCTCTGGTACTCCAGTTACCGAAATCTAAAACACCAAGCCCTACCTTGGTGAAGAACTTGAAAGAAAGTGCACCTGAAATACCTATCCAGTTGAACCTGTTTTTCAGGTGCCTCATGAGTGGCATTAAACAAGACGTCAAGCAGGATAATGACATAAATTGATCGAAAGGTGACCGCAATGGCATCTGGTGTCATTTATAATGTAATACTGTACGTGGTAGTGTCAAGCCTTGGAAACACACTGTTTTGGGATTAGGCCTGGCATCACTCACTGGTTCAGAGCTAACCATTCAAATTCTGAATAGAGAAGGACATTGCGTAGACTACAATACAACAAAAAGTCTGGAGACAGAGTTTGCCTATTCAGTAGAATCAGAGGAACGTGACACACCTGATGGGATCTGCCTTGACCCAGGTCTAGCCACAGCGAGTGTGTGGGACAACCATGATGCGAATATGGAAACCCTTGATAGCCATGCAAGTCTTCACGCAACTGTAGATCACACTTACCAAAATGTATTGCAGGATACCATAAATAACGTTGATGCAACTGGAGCTGTCCAGTTTCAGTCAGGAAGGAACAGACGCAAGTTCCATGGGAACGAACGAGAAATACCTCTAAAATGCAGTATAGTGCCACAGGGGGCGACCCGACACGCCCACAAGGAGCCCATAGAGGAGCAATGACAGCGCGCCGGGACTCGGGATGACAACGGCAGAAGTCTGCTCGGGCCGCACGCCCCTATGACCCGGAGCTCGCCTGCTGCCACCACAGCAGGAATACCAGACTACCTTCCGGGTGAGCCTTTCCCAACCAGCTTCGGGGTTGAGCTGTTTCTCCAGCTCCTGCCAGCACCCCTGAGGCGGCCTGTAGACGCTCATCCTTCCTGAAGGAGATGGCCTGTAGCCACTCCCGCCTTTGTCAGGAGATGGCCTGTAGCCGCTCTGAAGGTGTCTTTCTCGAGATGGCCTGCAGCCCCTCTGAGGGAAATAAGGAGATGGCCTGTAGCCGCTCTGAGGGAAATAAGGAGACGGCCTGTAGCCGCTCTGAAGGTGTCTTCCTTGAGACGGCCTGTAGTAGCTCAACTCTCCTGAAGGAGACGGCCTGTAGCCACTCTGAGGGAAATAAGGAGATGGCCTGTAGCCGCTCCCGCCTTCATCAGGAGACGGCCGGTAGCTGCTCTGAAGGTGCCTTCCTCGAGACGGCCTGTAGCTGCTCAACCCTCCTGAAGGAGACGGCCTGTTGATGCTCTGAGGGAAATCAGGAGATGGCCTGTAGCCGCTCCCGCCTTTGTCAGGAGACGGCCTGTAGCTGCTCTGAAGGTGCCCTTCAGCAGATGGCCTGTAGTCGCTCCAAAAGTGCTCTTCTCAAGACGGCCTGTAGCCGCTCAACCCTCCTGAAGGAGATGGCCTGTAGCCGCTCCCGCCTTCGTCAGAAGACGGCCTGTAGCGGTTCCAAAGGTGTCCTTGGGTCTGCTGGTAGCTGCTCCCTCCCCCAGGCCATAGCCAGTAGCCTGGCCTTGGCAATGGCTGGTAGCAGCACCCCTGGAAGGCCACAGCCAGCAGCCGGTCCCTATGGCAGGAGACGCTCCTCCATCAGAAGCTGACGCCTGTTCTCCAATCCACGACCCAGAGGGAGTCCCGGGCCTAGAAGAGTACTGGAGAGGCCCCGTGGTCTCCCCCGGCTTCTGCTCCCTCCAACTGGCTCTGGAGAAGGCCCACTGACGGACCCCGATGCAGACCAGTGCTGCAGCCCCTTCCTGACGGCGCCGCCAAGCACCAGGGACCACAGCCCTCGGGAACCCCAGACCACCTCCAGGACTCCCGGGCGGGAACTCCCCGCACCCCGACGCTGGAGATCTTCGTCCTCCATCACGAGCCTGAGCGAAAAGTTCAGGCAGTTATTCAGTCCCAGCACTGAGGGCCATACTCCCGCCCCCAGCCCAGAGAGCGCGGGGCCCTTCGCCACCCACAGCCCCGGATGAGAGAGGACCCCCCTGCACGTGATCCCGTGGCCTCTGGATGTACAGGCCCCCGGCGGAACCCAGCCCTGTCAGTAGTAAAGCTGTGACGCCTCCGCCGCCCTTATACCTGACCGCCACGACGCCCGGATCGGAAAGGAGTGACAGTGATAGTACAGTGTCTGTGACCCAGTAACATAGAGGCAGAACAGAGAACTAACCCTCTAATGGAAGTCAGTGATAATACCAAAGTGGTGGAGTGAATAACAGTGACAGCGTAGCTGCAAATACGGCCACCCAGTGAGAGTTGGATCTATTAGAGTGAATACGCTACCACCAGAAAATACCTCCTAATACTAAGACCATATCCAGACCCCAGTGCCAAAGAAAGACTTACCAACAAGGAACAATATTAGCGACTCCACTTATATAGAAAACCCAGACTTCCTATTACTCTACCTCAAGTGAGTAGACTGTAGCAATGAGTAAACTGTAGCACCAGTCGAGCAGGGCAGTACTCCCGAGGTGGATGGAAAGCTGATGACAGGGAGTGCTGGAGCTCCCGTTTCATCAGCTCTCAGGACTAGTTCCTGACCATCCCCCTTTGCTGAACTTTTTCAGTGTCTCAGTTACATAGAGAGTAGGCCAGCATGCTCTCCAACACAAATTTCTCTGACTATCTACACCAAACTACATGCACAGTACACACTACACTTCCTTTTCCAAAGTTCAAAATAATCATGGCGTCTCATCACCCAGCCTCGGAGTCCCCAGGGGGGGGACATAAATGCCCCCACCTCCCGCCTCTCTCCCGGTGACGACTCGAGTTGCCTGGAACCACGATCTGACTCTCTTCTTCATTTTTGCAACATTTGCGGCCTTTCATCTAACTTTCGCTCTGTTGAACACCACCTCTCCTCCTCTAAACCTCAACTTCTTTTTCTAACTGACTCTCAGCTGTCTGAAGCAACTGACAGCAAACCCTTTTCTGTATCCTCCTACTTTCTCTATACTCATTTCAAAGCCAAAGGTGGCTGTTGTGTATATATACGCAACGACTTATCTTGCTCTCGTGTTCCTGAACTCGATTCTTCTGAATTCTCTACACTCTGGCTTCGGCTTTCCTGTCATTCTCTGACTAAATATATCTGTGCTGTTTACATATCCCCTAATTCTACTATCAAAAATTCTTCGACTATCTTACTTCTACAACTGAACACATTCTGTCCATTTCTCCTTTCTCTGAAATCTCCATTCTAGGAGATTTCATTGTTCACCACCACCTTTGGCTCTCCTCTCCTTTCACTGATCCACCTGGTGAACAAGCCTACATCTTTTCTATCCTTAATGACCTAGAGCAGCTTGTACAGCACCCTACCCGTATCCCAGACCGTCTTGGAGAGAGCTCCAACATACTTGACCTCTTCCTTACAACTAATCCTTCTGCTTACACTGTTAATCTTTTCTCTCCGTTGGACTCCTCCGATCACAACCTTATCACCCTAACCTGTCCTATCACTCCGATACGGCCTGTGGACCCTCCAGGGAAACGTCATCTGTGGCATTTTGGAGCTGCGGATTGGGGGGCCCTCAGGCAGTACTTCTTTGATTTTCCCTGGAATGATTATTGCTTCCATGGCCGGGAGCCATCTGAGTGTGCCTTGCGCATTACGGAGGTTATTCTCTCGGGCATGGAAGCATACATTCCTTTCTCATATCCTTTGACTAACGCAAGAAACCCTTGGTTTAATCACACTTGTTCTAATGCTGTCCGCAACAAGGAGAGGGCCTACAAAAGGTACCGGAGCCAACTCACCCCTGAATCACATCATCTTTACGTTTCTGCCTGGAATCGTGCTAAGTCTGTTCTTTGCTAAAAATAATTTCATCCGTACTAAATGCTCTCAACTCTCCAACTCGAATTCTTTCCGCTCCTTCTGGCACCTTGCCAAAAACCTTTCTAACAACTTTACCTCATCATCCTTCCCTCCTCTTTTCTACTCTGATAGTTCTGTAGCTATTTCTTCCAAAGCAGATCTCTTCGCACACTTTCTCTTCCAATTCCACCTTAGACGATTCCGGTGCTGTTCCTCCATCACTTCCCCCCTCTGACTTTCTCATGGCTGACATTAAAATTTCTTCAGCTGATGTATTTTCTGCTATCACTGGCCTCAATATTAACAAGGCATATGGGCCTGATGGAGTCCCTCCTGTTGTTCTCAAGAACTGTGCTTCTGTGCTTACACCCTGCCTAGGCAAACTCTTTCGCCTTTGTCTGTCAACTTGTACCTTTCCTTCTTGCTGGAAGTTTGTTCTCATTCAGCCAGTCCCAAAGAAGGGTGACCACTCCCAACCCTCTAACTATCGTCCAACTGCTTTAACGTCCTGTTTTTCAAAAGTTTTCGAGTCAATTCTCATTAGAAAATTTTAAGGCATCTTTCCTATCACAACCTTCTTTCTGATCGTCAGTACGGGTTCCGTCAGGGACGCTCCACTGGCGATCTTCTTACCTACCTTTCAGACTCCTGGTCATCCTCCTTTCGGGACTTTGGCGAAAGCTTTGCCATTGCACATGACATCTCAAAGGCTTTCGATCGAGTTTGGCATAAATCTTTAATTTCCAAACTGCCCTCATACGGTTTCTATCCTTCTATCTGTGCCTTCATCGCTAGCTTCCTTTCTGGTCGTTCTATAGCCGCTGTTGTAGAGGGCCATCGTTCCTCTCCTAGATCTATCAACAGTGGTGTTCCTCAGGGCTCTGTCCTATCACCAACTCTCTTCCTTTTATTCATCAATGACCTTCTAAGGTGTACATCTAACCCTATCCACTCATACGCTGATGACTCCACCCTTCACCTTTCCATTCGGTTCCCACAACGCCCATCTCAGCAGTTACTTTAACAAACAAGGGATGAGGCTATGTCACACCTAATGTCTGACTTGGCTCGTATCTCTGACTGGGGTAAATATAATCTGGTTGTTTTTGATGCATCTAAGACTCAGTTCTTACACCTATCAACCTGACAAAATCTTCCACAGGTATACCCACTAATGTTTAATAATATTCAGCTTAATCCTGCATCATCCTTGAACATGCTTGAGGTTTCATTTGCTCGGGACTTATCTTGGAAAGATCATATTACATCTCTCGTAAAATCTGCTTCCAAGAGATTGGGTGTGCTAAGCCGACTCCGTTCTTTCTTTACCCCTGCACAATTGTTGACTCTACTGTATACAGGGGTTTTATCCGCCCCTGTGTGGAGTACAACTCTCAAGTGTGGGGAGGCTCCCCACATACAGCTCATCTCAATAGGGTGGAGTCAAAGGCTTTTCGTCTCATTGACTCTCCTCCTCTTACTGACTCCATTCAACCTCTGTCTCTTCGTCGCACTGTTGCATCTTTATCCCTTTTCTATTCCTACTTTAATGGTCACTGCTCCTCTGAACTGTCTGCATGCATTCCTACATCTCTACGACAGGCGCGTAGCACTCGTCTAGCAGCAAACTCTCATCCCTTTTCTGTCCAACTCTCTAATGCAAAAGTTAACCGTTACTCCCAGTCCTTCATTTATGCAACAGGTCAACTCTGTAACTGTCTCCCTCTGTCCGTCTTTCCTGCTGCCTATGATCTCCAGTCTTTCAAACGCAGTGTGTCCAGGCATCTCGAAATGATCGGATCTTGAATTTGGCTTTCTCTTGTATTTTGTTTTTCTCACGGAGGGAATTGTTATTTCGGGCTCGTGTCCTTTGGTTCCTTCTTCCTCCCATAAAAAGAAAAAAAAAGTGCTATTCACTTTGATCCGAGCAGTATCCTGCGCGATACTGATAACCCATATCTAGACGTAAGAGTTATAATTGTCCAGTGTATCTGTATCAGTGACATCTACTCGTTCCCCTGTCCAACTTAGTAACACACGGGTAAGGTTGTTGCCTTGAGTTGTTGTGTCCTACCTCTCTCCTATTTGTCTAAGCTCCGGTCTAGAAAGAGAGCCCCGCCACGCACTAGGCGTTTACGGGACGGGAAGCCGGACCTTAAAACACCTAGCATTACAACCTCCTTTTAGAAAACCCCTCAACAAGGCTAAGTTCATCAGTGCGACATGTCTGGCTATATCTAATTCAGCTTACCCCAGTGAATATGAACTTTCACATGCTTCAGAGTCTTCAGAATCCACAGCTAGATGCGGAAGTGTTCACGAATACCAGGAGAGACATTAAATGAAGCCACGTGATCTGTAGGCTACTGGCTCTACAATTTGAAAGAAGGAAAAAATGTACTACTGCATGCTGGATTTCAACGCAGTTTCATCAAAGATTCATTGCCCTTACAAAGAATATGTTAAATGGACCCAATATCCAGGTCTCCAACTAATGATGATGTTGTCAGAGAAACAATGATACGAACAATGAACGTGGCAAAGGAAACCGGGCAAGATTATGCCGTTGTGACTTACGATTTGGCTGTTGCGATGAAAACTTACGCCATTCAGTCTCTGGAAGCACCATTATTTGACAAGCTTCTCGTGATGCTTGGAAATTTCCATCTTGAGTTAGCATTTTTGGTGCTGTCAGTACATACATTAGTGAATGTGGTATTGAATTCATTTTATCTGAGTCCGGCATCTTGACTGAAGGATCCATGATGGGCTTCATCAGAAGAAAGTTTTATAACAGATGTACCAGGATTCACCAACTTCTGGCAAATGTTCTTGAGCAGAAAATGTACAATTGTTTTGTCATGGAATTGCCAGCTGAGGAATATGAGTTTTTCAAGGGCTTGATGGACAATGTGCCTTCAGATCCTAACCAAGTGAAGGCATATCTCACCAATCAAGAAACTGCACATCACCTGGACCAGTACGAAGAATTTCATCAAAAGATGCTTCACGTAAGCCATGGACCAACAGCTCAGTACTGAGCGATATATGTTTACCTTATAAATAGACTGCACAGAGAGATACAAAGATGCTTCAAGATGAATGATGTTGAAGGTTATAGTGATGTCCTCCCAGCTGTATTAGATGTCTTCTTTGCCCTCAACCGGCCGAACTATGCCAGGTGGGGATGTTTGTACCTACAGAAATTAAAACAGGCGCCGTTAGAATTGCGTCAGATTCTGGATAAAGGTGCATTTTCCATCCGACGAAAAGGAAAGAACTACAGCCGATCAGCCATCGATCTGTCACTGGAGCAGACTGTCAGCCAAGATGCTGCTTCAAAAATTAAGGGCATCGTTGCATTTCGTAATTCAGAAAGTGCAAAGAGAAGGTGGACTATAACAATGGCACAGAGGGCAATGGCGGCTAGTGATCTAAGAACACTAGCTGGCCTTGACTATGGAGAAACTGCAGCAGTTCAGTGTCGCCAATCAAGAATCTAGAAGGATAACAGGCAGATGAATTCCCTGACAGAAAAAAAATGGATGATTTCTTCATTCCTTTTTCTAATGAAGTTTCCACCTCTTTGGTGAAATGTAGCAACTGGACGAGCAGCATCAAGAGTGAATTATACCTGGTCAACACACTGAAAAGAGGTTGCGAGGCAAGAGAACAGTTCCAGAATGAATGGGACAAAGACAGCTAGCAGTCGCTTTCGCACACCCTTGAAACGGATCTGCGTGGAGAACTTTGCTGCCGAAAATTCAAAGCAAAGACCCAAAGTTCCAGACTCTGAAATGAGGACTAAGACATCTGAAAGCCTTAGGGACATGTTCATACGAATGATCATAGTTGCCTCACAAAACACGACATTTGACCTCTGCAACGTCGTGTCATACCCAATAACAAACTACCCACTCTCACCTGCACACTGTGATGGAACACGTGTAAAGTCAGACAAGTCAGCTTTGTTGAAGCACTTGGAAACTCTCCAGGATACAAAAATCACTGAAGTGGAGGTACCAAAGACATATGTGTTAAAGTTTTGTAGCCAACATTTTTATATATGTAACTCTTAATTCTTGTAATAGGTGAGTCTTGAGTTAATTGAAGAGCAGGAGGAGTAAAGATGAATACAGGGAGTTGATCTTGATTTATTATCTTCAGAGAAAGTCTAAGTTAAGCAGCGTATGTATTATACAGAGACTTAATATACTAAGTAAGTGAAGTTGGACCCCTCTTCTTATTCACTCTCTCCACTACCTGCCGGTTCTATGGCCAGTCTCCTTCTGATCTCAGAATCCTACATTCTGGTGTAGCAGGGGTCGTGTCACGTGTGTTACACTGTTGTTGAAATGTTCTAGAAGCCTGTGTGTGTGTGTGTGTATGTGTGTGTATGGTCATGAGGCTCTGTTCTTGGGCTATTTTGCTGGTGAGAGGCATTCTGGAGAGGTGCTAACGTCATTTCCTTTTGGCCCTTAGGTTTGACATTGACCTGACCTCTAGATTATATATGTATGTTGCTAGCTATTATGTATTAAGATATTTTATAGAGTCCTGACATATGTAACCATTTATGATGGGGGACTAGTTCTTCATTCTGTCCTATCACACACAAATTCTGGTGCATCCTTCGTTTCCATTGCAAGGACAGTTTTGTCAATGGTTTGTTCAGGAAGCATAACTGAGGTACACTTGTGCCTGGACAAGTATATCAAAAATTCCATCAAAGATAGTGAGAGGAAACTGCGTGGCTCTGTGGATGTGACATACCTCATAACAGGCCCTGAACAAACAATACGCCAGAGTGGTCAGAAGCTGTTGAACAATGTCAACTTCAAGAATGTAATATCAAAGTTCTTTGTGCATGAGTGGAAGGAAAATCATTACTACAGCATAATGGGAGGTAAAGTAGTCTTTGTATCATATGGAGGTGAATGCTACAAGTATATACCAGATGATGAACCCCAGAACTTCACTGTGACCCAGCCAAGTGTTCTCCAAGACATCCACGAAGGAGCAGACACTCTGATAGCTTTCCATGCTGCAAATGTCACTGGTGATGTTGTAGTAAGGGTATCAGACACTGATGTGCTGGTAAAACTGATTGGTTCAATTGGACATCGCTGGCCAGAGAAGGGAGGTATGGTGAACATTTTACAACAAGCCCCATCCTGTTACACAATCAAGTAGTCTACTCAATGTATGCAGGAACTGACAATTTGGGAGCTTCTGGCGGGGGTGCCCCACCACAGAAAATTTCTTGCATTGGTCGTTCTCCACTCTAGGAGGTATGGTGAACATTTTACAACAGGTCCCACCCTTTTACTTGATCAGCTAGTCTAGTCAATGTATGCGGGGGCTAACAATTTGGGGGCTTCTGGCGGGGGTGCCCCACCACAGGAAATTTCTGGCATTGGTCATTCCCCACTCTAGGAAGTATGGTGAACATTTTACAACAAGTCCCATCCTTTTACTTGATCAGCTAGTCTAGACCAATTTTAACCCCCCACATATTGACGTCTGGCGACTCCCTACCACAACTAAAAACTTCTGGTATTACCAACACACGAATGCATACATGGTGGGTAATACATGGAGCACAAATCCAGGTGTTTACCTCATGCATTGATCTAGACGTATTTTTGGGTATGAGAATATGTCCTCTCAGGTCAAGACCCACCAGCGGCAGACCGGCAGAAACTCATTTCCTTCTAACTGGAACTACCCCTGACACAATGGTACACATTAACATTTTTAACCTTCCCAGCTAGGTTGATGCTCTAAGAGGCAGGACACAAAAACTGAAGGCAACAATTAACCTTACACGTGTATTGATAAATTCTACAAGTGGAACGGGTAGATGTCACAAGAGTAATTATACTGAACAATTATAAACCTTAGGCCTAGATTGTGGATATTAGTATCACGCAGGATACTATTCGAGATAAGATCAGGTAAAGTGAATAGCACTATGATCAGGAGTCCTAGGGCAGTGAGACCAAATACTATCACTCAGGGGAAGTCTAGGTTTTATCTATCGGGTGGAGTTCTGTTCGCTAGGGCCGTGGCACTGTTTACACTGCTGGCAGTCTAACTCGTTTGTCCGTAGTGTTATTAATTATTGTTATTGCACTGGAGCCTCTGTACGATCTTGGCGTGAGGCTATATCACTGAGATGGTAGCGCATTCACTCAGACAGACACTTATTTCACTGCCCGGCCGTATTCATTATCTCACGGTTACTTTATTTATTCCACCTTTCTATTACACTAACATTGACGCTTTTATTTGACTTCCCGTATTCTGATAATTCACTGTTCTGCCCTTGCTTCACTGTATCACTTTCACTGTGCTTTCACTATCACTCGCTTTCGGGACTGGGTGTAGTGGCAGTCAGGTACAAGGGCGGCGGGAACAAGTCAGCTTAACTACTGACGGGACTGAGTTCCTCCGGGGGCCTCCGTATTCAGGAGCCACGGGATCACGCGAAGGGGCGTCCTTTCTCCTCCGGGGCTGCTGGTGGCAAAGGGTCCCACGGTCTCGGGGCTTGGGGCTGGAGTCTGGCCCTCTGGGCTGGGGCCGAACAGCTGCCTGAATCTCTCACTTGGCACCTGACGGAGGATGAGGGTCTCTGGCGTCGGGGTGTAAGAATGTCCCACTCGGAGGTCCTGGGGGCGGTCTGGAGGTCCCATGGGCTGCGGTCCCCGGTGGTCGGGGATGCCGTCAGGAGTGGGCTGCAGCGTCAGCCTCCATCGGGGTCCGTCAGGCGAGACCTCTCAGGGACCGGCTGTAGTGAGAAGAGCCTGGTGTGGCCACGGGGCCTCTCCAGTAGTCCTCCAGGCTGGGGCCTCCCTCTGGGTCATAGTCTCATATAGGGGAGTCAGCACCTGACACAGGAGTGGCTACTGGCCGTGGCCTTCTAGGGGCGCAGCTACCGGCCGTCGCAAAGGCTGGGCTACTGGCCATGGCCTGGGGAAGGGAGTGGCTACAGGGCGATTTGAGGGCACCTTCGGAGCAGCTACCGGCCGTCTCCTGACGAAGACGGGAGCAGCTACTGGCTGACTCCTGGTTACCTCCAGAGAGGCTACAAGCCATCTCTTGCAGGAGGGTCAAGCAGCTACAGGCCGTCTCTGTTAGGGCACCTTTGGAGCGGCTAACGGCCGTCTCCTGACGAAGGCAGGAGTGGCTACCGGCCGTTCCTGTAGGAAGGTCGAGTGGCTACAGGCCGTCTCTGTTAGGGCACCTTCGGAGCGGCTACTGGCCATCTCCTGATGAAGGCGGGGGTGGCTACTGGCCCTCTCCTTATTACCTCGAGAGTGGCTACCGGTCGTCTTCTGTAGAAGGGTCAAGCTGCTACAAGCCGTCTCTTTAAGGCACCTTCAGAGCGGCTCCTGGCCGTCTCCTGACGAAGGCAGGAGCAGCTACAGGCCGTCTCCTTATTGCCTCCAGAGTGGCTACAGGCCGTCTCCTGTAGGAGTGTTGAGCGGCTACTGACCGTCTCAGGGGTGCTGACTGATGCTAGAGTAATAGCCCCACCCCGATCCTGTTGGTGGTTAGCTCGCCCGGAAGGTAGTCTCGTTTTCCTGCTATGGTGGTGGCGGGCGAGTTCCGGGTCATAGGGGTGCGTGGCCCGGGCAGACTTATGTCCCTGTCGCCCTGAGTCAAGTAACGCTCTATTCACCCCTCCATAGGCTCCTTCTGGGGGTGTTGGGCTGTTTTCCGTAAGATTATTCAGCATTTTGGCCTCAGATTCTGATATCTCTGCCCTTAGTGCTCTTGTTCAACGTGCGGTTTCTGCTGCCTCAGAGTGGGCTACTTCTCATGGCTTTCGGTTCTCTTAATTAAGTCTCATGCTATTACTTTTACTCGTTCTCATCGTTTTTCTCAACCACCACTTTTTCTCTATGGCTCTCCTCTTCCATACAAAACTTCCGCTTCCTTTCTTGGCCTTCTTTTCGACTCCTGTCTTACTTGGAAGGATCATATTGCCTCACTGAAAAACTCAGCCTTGCAACGCCTCCGTCTCTTACAAACTTTGTCTCATGTGTTGTGGGGTGCTGGTCGGACTACTCTCCTTCGTCTTCATATTGTTCTCGTTCTCTCCAAACTTGATTATGCTTGCCAAGTTTATTCTTCCGCTTCAGACACCGTTCTCCAACAACTTGATTCTGTGTATCATCATGGTTTGCGTCTGGCTCTTGGCTCTTTTGAATCCTCCCCAGTTGAGAGTCTGTATGGTGAATCAGGAGTTCCATTACTTTTCCGCCATCGTGCTCTGCTTTCTCTTCGTGCCTATGCTAAGTTGCACTGTTTTCCCCATACCCCTTCTCTAGGCCTACTTCCTCCCGGTCCTGACTTGAGACATGTTTTCTACTCGTAGGACCAAGCCACCTTTTGCAGTTTGAGCTCGTACTCTCCTCTCGCACTCCCCCCTTCCTGTTAGTAATGTTTTTTCTTTCCGTACTTTTCCCCCATGGCTACCTCCGCGACCCCAAGTTTGTCCTTCCACATTCCCTTATTCCAAGTCCAATTCTTCTTCATTCATTCTCCGTTCCCAATACTCTGACCATCTCTACCACTATTCCTCTGCAGTCCCTATATACACTGATGGTTCAGAAACCCCTGCGGGTGTTGGATTTGCAGTTCTTTCTCCTAACACATCTTATCAGTTTAGCCTTCCTGCTTATGCAAGTGTTTAACAGCAGAGTTATATGCCCTCTGGTTTGCGTTGCAGTATAGTTGTCGTGCCTCCTTTCCCTCATTTGTGAAATCTCTGATTCATATGGTGCTCTGTCCCTTCCTCAGTCACCTTCCACTTCTCACTCTTTAGTCCTTAGTATCTTGGAATGGTTGTTCCGTATCTCCTCTCGTCGTAAAACAGTCCAGTTCTCTTGGGTCCCAGGACATGTGGGCATCGCGGACAATGAACGTGCTGATCAGTTGGCTCGCACGGTTGTTGCCAGAGATGCCTCTCCTTCCTTCCTCATTCCAGTTTATTTGATTTTCTTCTTGCTCTATCTTCCTTCCTTCAACACCAGTGGCAGTCTTGCTGGGAATCTATCATTAATAATACACTACGTGTTGTTAAACCTTTTATTTCTCGATGGTTGACTCTTGCCACCGTAATAGGAGGTGGGAGACTGGTTTAGCTCATCTTAGAATTGGTCATACTATATTTACCCACTCTTGTTTGATGTCTGGTGGTCGCCCTCCACTTTGTACTCGTTGTAATACCATTCTTTCCGTACGCCAAATTTTCCTTGATTGTCCTCTACACTCTGCAGTGACGTATTCCATTTCCTTTCTTGTCTCGCCTCCAATGTCCCCCTCTTCTTACAGACTTTCTCCGAGAATCACCGTATTTTTCCTTCCATAATATCATGTCCTTCCTTACCTCTGTTGGTCTCCTTTCCGACATCTAATTCCGTTCCTCACTTCAGTAGCCCCATCTGTGATATGCTATACTTCTTCCATTGACCCATTTCTTTCACGACACCGTGTCAGTGCTTCCGACCCCCTCAGCGTACACAACTTGTAGCCGATGATCCGGCTTTGCGCTGGATTTTGGGACTAAGTTCCTATTGTTCTTCTTCCAGACAATTACCTTGGACACAGAGAGGTGAATGACAGAGAGGAGGAGGTTACAGACTACTTGTTCAAGATCACACTGGTTATACTAGATGTGACCAACATGGGCTGGAGTCCAGACACAAAGAGAACCTGAGATTGAATGCATGAGCCAGATGGATATGGGAGTAGAGGGAGAAGGTAGATGGAAGGGGGGGGGGTGAAGAAGGGCAATGGCTGCTTGGGAACTGCTGATATGTACCAGAGAGATTTTGAGAGAGTCAGAAGTCAAGGACAGAGATATGAGCCGACAGTTCTCACTTGGTATTGCTGTCCCAGTTCAGAAAACTGTTGGGATAAAGAAGAAGCGAGGAGCAGATGTATGGCGGTATCGCAGTGCATGCATCCCCCGCCCAGTCATTAATGTGAACTGAACTACAGTACAAGTATAAAGATAATTAGGATGGGTAAGGTAGGTATAGGCTTCCGAGTAGAGGGTTTCAGTGATAAAGAAATGAGAAGAGATAGGTGGATGGATAGAAGCAGTGGCTGAAGACATACTGAATAGCAGGAGTCAGTCATTTCCACGCAGAGGACAGAGGGTTTAGCAGGATGGGTGTGACAAGGTTGGTGTGGATACTGGCAGCATTTCTGCCAGAGAGCTGGAGATGAGAATAGAGTATCAGCAAATTCTTTGGAACTAGGAGGTTGTGCCAGGGATGGAAGTACACCGAACCTGGTTGCAGTGAAAGGCATCAGAGAGAATGTCAACCTGTTGGGAGGAAATGGGCAGAGCAGAGGATGGAAATGGGAAAGCAGACACCAACCATATGACTACAATCAGTAACAGAACACAGACTGAGTTTAGTGAGCATGCTGACTATTCAGATAGCCCTATGGCAATGAAGAATGATACACATGGCTCGATTCTGTACTGCTTCAAGAAGCTGAACTTGTTCAGGGTAGACAAGGAAAAGGAGGATGGCACAAGAGTCAAGAAGAGTGAATATACAACAGGTTAAATGCATGAGCATTGGAGATGCTGACCCCCTCTGGGTCACTAGTACGGATACCGGGGAAGTCGAGTCGCAGGAGGAGGCAGGCGCAGGGTAGTGGCATATTGGGAGGGGTTATGGAGGGAAGAGAGAGGGATACTGAGATACTCACAGTCTTTACTGCTTCGAGATGAGCTGAGGAGGGTGACAGTCGTCCAGGTAACTTTGTGAGTAAAAGTGTGAGTAAACAATAGGTCTGGTAGTGTTGATTATTAACCCACAAGCAGAGGCATCTTGGCCAAACCTAGCAAGGAGACACTAGAGTGTGTCAGGGGAGTGGGAGTGGATGAAAATATCATCAGCATGGCTTAATACTGGAGAGAAACTGGGAAGAGAACCAAGAATATAGAGAAATTCGTTCATGAGAGGGTTAAAGAAGGAGTTGAGGACACAAGAGTGCAAAATGAAATACAAGCCAGCAGAACACGCAGCCAGTGATACCCAGGCAAGTTCATCGAGAATGACATCTCAGTTTGCAACATCAAGGGCATCTCCGAGGTCAACACAGGCAGCACGCAAGGAGGATGTGAGGTGTTTGATGTTTGGTTGGTTTTGACTTACAATAAATTCCAGTTATGATCAGTTTATTAAGTGTGTGGTAATCACAGGGGCATTTGTCTTCTTAGTGTAATAGGAAAAGTATATGGTAGGATACTTATTGACAGAGTTAGGGAAATAACAGAGGAATTAGTTGGAGAACAGGGAGGTTTTAGGAAGAGAAGAGGTTGTGTAGATCAGATATTCATTCTCAGATCTTTAGTGGAAAAGTTTCTAGAGGAGGGAAAGAAGCTGTATGCGGCCTTCATGGATTTGGAGAAAGCATATGACAGGGTGGATAGACAAGGATTGTAGAAAGTATTAAGGACATATGGAGTAGACGGGAAGTTGTTGAATGCTGTCAAGAGTATGTATGAGGGTGCTAAGGTTGCAGTTCGTGTGGATAGTGAACTGAGTGAGTTTTTCTATTTGAAGATTGGGTTGAAACATGTATGTGTCATGTCTCCATGGTTGTTCAATCTGTGCATGAATGGGGTTATAAAAGAGATAAGGTAGGGCAGTGGATGTTGAAGTGGTCCTAATGAGAGAGGGCAGTGTTTGGAAACTCCCTGTACTGTTGTTTGCAGATTATACTGTGTTAAGTGAAGACGAAGGGGAGCTGCAAGGCTTGGTGGATGAGTTTGGGAGAGTGTAAGAAACGGAATCTAAAGGTGAATGTAGGGAAGACTAAAGTTATGGTCTTCGAGAGAAGTGAAGTCAGTGAATGTACAGTGAGGCTGGATGAGGAGGAAATAGAAAATAAGAGTGTGTTTAAGTACTTGGGTAGTGTGATGAGTAAGGATGGAAGTTTGGAGGGTGAACTGCTTGAAAAGGTACAGCAAGGAAGAAAGGTTGCTCTTTCCTTGAAAGCAGTGATAAGAAACAGGGAAGTGAACATGCAAGTGAAAAAGTTATTAGGCTACATAACACTATTGTGATACCAGCTCCAACGTATGGAAGTGAACCTTGGACGTTGCTGGAGTGACACAAGTCAAGGGTGAGAGCTGTGGCAATGAGTTATTTGAGAGGAGCATGTGGAGTCACATGGAGAGACAGACTGACAAATTAGGATGTGAAGGAGCGTTGTGGTGTGGATGTGGATGTGATAGGAAACGTTAGGAGAAACACACTGATGTGGTTTGGCCATGAGGGGAGGATGGAGAGTGAGAGACTGACGAGGAGAGTGTATGTGAGTGAGGTGGAGGGGGAGAGGGGGAGGGGGAGGCCAAGAATGAGATGGAAGAATGGAGTGAAGAGGTATATGAGAGTAAGGGGTGTGAGTTGGGAGCAGGGCAATGAAATGGCGGGGGACAGGGCGACGTGGAGGTGAATTGTTTGTGGCCACCCCGTATGGGATTAAGGCGTCTGGCAAGAGATAGATAAATAGATCATTTTATTGGAAAGTAACCTGATCGTAAGTCGGGCACAGCCTGTATCTATCTATCTATCTATTTCTCTCTCTCTCTCTCTCTCTCTCTCTCTCTCTCTGTATGTATGTATATATATATATATATATATATATATATATATATATATATATATATATATATATATATATATATATATATATAAAAGTTCCAGTAAATTGACTGGAGGGAGCCAACCGATTGCAGTCTTGCCTTTTGCCGCTAGGAGTCAGCAGCACCCCTTGTGCGTCAGTGTGGCCCTGGCCGTGTCTGTGAGCGGACGTGTTGTTGAGCTACGCTTACTATTGTAACGTGGTGTGTAGGTGGTTTGGCGGTTTTTGCAATGGCAGACCAACGGCGCAGCAATGTCAAGTCGAAGTTGATCGTTTTCTTCGATATCCAAGGGATTGTTCACAAGGAGGTTGTCTCACCCGGTCAATCTGTCAGCAAACAGTTTTACTGTGAAATTTTGCAGCGTCTGAGGGAGAACACCCGCCGCAAATGTCCAGAACAGTGGATGAACAAGGACTGGGTCCTGCATCATGACAACGCCCCCGCCCACACATCAGTAATTGTTGTCTGGCAGTTCCTGGATTCCACTAACACGGTAGTCATTCCCCACCCACCCTATTCGCCTGACCTTGCCCCCTACGACTTTTTCCTGTTTCCCAAGTGGAAATTATGACTGAAAGGGCGTCGATTTGACTCAACTGAAGAGATCCATACAGAACCGCAGGAGGTCCTGAAGACCATCACGCCTGATGCCTTCCAGGGATGCATGGACTCGTGGAAAAAATGCTGGGACCACTGTGTACATGTCCAAGGGGACTACTTCGAAGGTGACAGTGAAACTAGGAGGTAAGGTAATTTATTTTCCTACAATATTCAGATTACTGGAAATTTTGGGTAGCACTTCGTGTAACCTTTCCACCGTCCTTGCATGAACTACTTCCTCCTGTCCTTCCCTTCTTTTCTTCCATTTCATTTGAACCCTGATTCTCACCACCACCTAGTGGTGATCAGAAAGTCCACTCCCCCAACCTCTATACGCTCTTGCATCCATAACACACCTTCTCACCCTGTCATCCACATACACATAATCAGTCATTGCCTTCTGTTCATTCAGTCCACCACCCACCCTTCTCATCACTTGCCACGTATACCTATGGATCATTTTGCGCGTGAAGAGGGTATTGGCTATCAACAACCCCCTCCTGCCAGGTAAAGGCCACCTGCCAGGTCAAGCCCCCACTAAGGAAGGGCCTCCCTGCATCCCGGACTGCAACCACACCCGGGCTACCTCACCCCCTGCAGTAGTCCCGTGTCCCCTACAGGAGAGCATGCCTCAAGATCAGCCCCTACGCCCGTGCGCCATTTCTGATTAAGCCCAGGTTTCAGCAGCCCAAGAAGCCCACGAGTGAAATAACAGTGATACCCTACAGAACAAAGACTGACAGTGTCTGCATTATATGGCTCATTCACATCAGTGGTACGGTGAAGACTGACAGTGTCCATACCCATCACTGTGACACCTCTAACGTACAGTGAGAATTGCCTAAGTCGAAAACTAACGAGTGGTACATTAGGACTGTATGGGAAGGACTATTTAGACTGTGCCTATAACTCCTACTGTATGTACTATTAGTGAATATTGTTGACTGATGGTGATTAAACCTGTATATACCGTGTGCAGTAATTATTGTGTACCAAAGCCTGACATTGCCCACTTCACTCGTATTGTATATAATTGCTGTATATTGTAAGGAAATCAAATTAAGGCAATATGTGTGTAAGTGTGGTCTGCCGAGTTTTTATGCCCTGTTCCTCCTGTGCGTGTTCTAGTTCCGGTTTCGAAAGAGGACGCCGCTCTGTAGCTAGTGTTCTTAGGGCGAGAATTCGACCTAAAAACACCTAGCATATCATATAATATATATATATATATATATATATATATATATATATATATATATATATGAAATACAACCGTAGCAGCAGAGCACAACCGGGGCATGGTGACAACCCCCCCAGGAGGAGACCACGGAGGGGCTCTGAGGGCGCGTGCATTGCCAGGCAGTACGGGCCTATGTCCCCGACTACCTTGCGCCCTTATTCCCCGGAGCAGACCCAGCTAGGACGATGCAGTCCGGGTGCATTACCCTCCAGCTGGACCAGCCCTCGCCAGGATCTTCAGTCCCAAGCAGCACCCAGGTTACGGCCATCAGCCGCACAAAAACCGGTAACGACCATCAGCTGCATAAACCCAGAGACGGCCATCAGCCATTCAACTGCTGCAACCCCCTCCTCCCCTGCACAAACCGGTGACAGCCATCAGCTGCACTCGAAGGGAGACGGTACCGACCCCTTTTCTTCTGCAGCTGCCTATAGGAGGTGAACTCTGGTGACGGCTTTCAGCCGCACCAGCAGGAAGGTGATGGCCATCAGCTGCACCTTGACTGCCATCCACTCCCCTCACAGGACACTGGTGACGGCCATCAGCCGCACCTCACCCACAGTCCTGTCTGGAAGCTGGGCCCCAATGATGGCCATCACTGACAGGAAAGGGACAGCCATCAGCTGTCCTCCTCCTGTTGCCCACCGGACCTCAGCAACGGCCATCAGCCGTGTCAGGAAGAGACATCCCACCGCTGCCACCAGTGTTAAGCTAGGTGTTTTTAGGTTAACTTCTCGTCCTAGAAACACTAGCTATTGAGCCGGGGCTCTCTTTCAAGACTGAAGCTAGAACACACTACGAGAGGAACAGGGCATAAAAACTCTGTACAACAACCTTACATGTATATTATCCTAATTTCTACACACAGTATACAATATGAATACAAGTACAATCACAGTACACTATTCAGTCACAAAGGCACTAAGTAGACTAGAGGGCTGCAACTGGGCTGCTGAGGTCTTGGACTCTACAAGTGTCGGCCAGGTGTAGGAGGAGTCCCGTCAGGTGTTCCTTCTCTCAAGGGACACGGGACAACCCTCAGGGGCAATGTCGTCTTCTGTGGGCTGCTGAGTGGCGTAGTGAGAGGCCCTCCTCTCATGAGGCCTTGATGAGGGGTCTGGTCCTTGGGGATCAGGCCAAACAGAGAGAGTAGGCGCACTTGCCTGTGCCCATCTTGGGGAGAAGGTCATCATCATCTGGGGCTGGAGTGGTCGTGCCCTGGGGTCGCAGAGCCACCTCTGGGAGTCCGGCGGCTATGGTCTCCCTCCCACTGGGCCGCTGTCAGGGGTAGTCTTCGAAAGTGAATCCCACTCAGTAGCTAGTGTTCTTAGGATGAAAAGTCGACCCTAAAATCACCTAGCATAACAGTATGTATTTGTTATGCTAGGTGTTTTAAGGTCGGCTTCCCGTCCTAGAAACGTCAGGTATGGAGCTGGGGTCCTTTATCAAGACCAGAGCTAGAGCACACAACGAGAAGAGCAGGGCATAAAAACTCTGGACAACAACCTTACACGTATATTAACTATAATTTCCAGAATTCAATATGAGCAGGAGTCACACAATACGCTATTCAATATCAATAGATGCTACACAGACTAGGAGCTAGGACTGGCTTGTGAGATGTCAGTATCACGCAGGATACTTCCCAGTCGCGAGGATGTTGGATGGACACTGTGTATTAAGTGAGAGGAGTTTCTATACAATCTGAATATAGGGCTGAACATACACAACCTGGATCTGAGTGTCCTGTCGTATACTAAATAAGTGGTGATAGAGGCACTATTTCAACACAATATACCAGATGGGTATGCATATACACAGTTTGAGGCATAGTCATTGGAACACTATCTTTAACACTCACTGTCTAGTGGCGGAGACACAAGTTCAGCATAGTACACCTGGTGGGTATGCACACACACGGTTCATGATGTGGTCACTAGAGCATTATGTTCTGTCACTGTATAGTACATGGACGCTATGGTCACTCTCACGGGAATAAGTCACTGATTATACAGGGCAGGCCCAGGGTGTCCAGCTGGGCTGTGAAGGCCCAGACACTCCCATGCAGGTGTTGGGCAGATGTCGGAGGAGTCCCGTCAGGTGTCCCTTCTCTCAAGGGCCACGGGACTACCCATAGTGGTGACATCGCCTGCTGTGGGCTGCGGTCGGGCGTGGTGAATGGCCCCGGACTTGTGGGGCTCAGCTGAGGGGTCAGGCCCTTGGAGCTCAAGCTGAACAACTCAAGCAGGCACTATTGTCTGCGCCTGCCCTGGGGAGGAGGTTGCTGTCACCTGGGGCTGGGGAGGTCGTGCCCAAGGGATCTAGGGGCGCCGCTGAGAGTCGACCGTCTGTGGCCTCCCGCCCGTCAGGTCACCATCAGGAATGTACTGCAGCGTCGCCTCCGGCAGTAGTCCGTCAGTTGCTTGTCTCCCACAGGCATCAGCTGAATGGCACACACACTCCCGGGGATATCACAGTTCCTCGCCAGATTTCCTCCATGCAGAAAGACTCCTCCTGGGAGCTGCCTCTGTGGGGAGAGATAGAGGAATGGCCCACTCGGCCACAGGAGGGGCAGGCTGAGCAGGGGTCGTCTTCTAGCTGGGAAGTCACAGGGGGCGAGAGACTTTTTGGGTGGTGGCTCTCCCTGGCGCAGCTACAAGCTGTTGCCAAGGTCCCGTGGGCAACAGGGGGAGGGCAGATACAGGCCGTCCCTTCCCTGTTGGTGCGGCTATAGGCCGTTACCAGGGCCCAATTTCCTGACAGGACCATGGGCAAGGTGTGGCTACAGGCAGTCACCTGACCATGGGTGCAGCTACAGGCTGTTGCCGGTGTCCTGTGTGGGGAGTGACGTGTAAACAAGATGTGGCTGCAGGCCATCACCTGCTTACTGGTGCAGCTACGGGCTATCACCAATGTCTTGCTCCCTGAGGCAGCTGCAGAAGGAGAGGGGGTGTACCATTCTCTCCCCAAGTATGGCTACAGGCCGTCATTGGTTCTCAAGGGGGAGGGGGAGTAGGCAGCACCTGAGCGGCTACAAGCCATCTCTGTTTTTGTGCGGCTACAGGCCGTCACCGTTTTCGTGCGGCTACAGGCCGTCATGTTTATTGCACGGCTACAAGCCGTCATGTTTATTGCGGGGCTACAGGCCGTCACTGGGGTGCTGCCTGAACTGTCTTTTCAGTTCCACCCCGATCCTGTCGAGGGCTGGTTTGGTAAGAGGGTAACTTACCCAGACTGCGGTGTTTCTGTCTGGCATGTTTTGGGGAATAAGGGCACACGGCTGTATGGGATATATGCCCATACTGCTCGGGTGGTGTGAGCGCCCTCAAAGCCCCGCCGTGGTCGCCTCCTGGGGGTGTTGTCACGTCCCTGTTCGTCACGGTCGGTATTTCAGTATGCATATATATATATAGCCTATATGGCATTGCGGGTTTCACTGAAAAAATGTTTGGGGGTTTTCAACTGAGCCCCTGCCCTTCTGAAAGTATGTGCGTGTCACTACCTATAGGCAGTGTATTTATACTGTTCTGGAAGTATTTCTTTATATAGTAAAGACACTGAAGCTTTGTCGGTTATCTCTGCAGTCTGAAAAGTGTATGGTAAACACAGTTGTGATGGAAAGTGTTGTGACGCACCCGTAGAGTTGCGAGGGTGGCGGTGGCCGTGGATGTGGTGCCTGGATTGGGCAACAGATGGCGCCACCAGGTTCCAAAAGAACAACAAAAATGGCGACGCTGAGTTCGCTTCAAGACAGACTCCAAGGTATTGGGACAAGGTTAAAGGCCGAGGCTGAAACCAAGCCTTGTGAGAGGGTATCACCAAACCTGAACCTTGATTTCACGAGAGAGAGGCCGGGATCGGAGAGAAGACCGAAGCCATGTGAGTAATAATAAGGTGTTTGGTCCAGGTCCTCACTGTTTCGTCGGGGATTGCGAATTTATTTTCTATCTTAGGAAAGTAGAGCTCACTTATTTTTTACTCCTTAGTACAGAGGTAAATTAACCGTCCTTATGACACCCCACTCCATTCATAAGTATGTGAACGTACCGTCATGAAAAGGTAGAAATGAGAAATGGTGGTCAGGATAGGTGTCAAGTATGTCAACATGATCTTGGGACGGTCACATGACTGGTAATAATAATCGCTCCAGGAGTTAAATATATGAAGTTGGTATATTCATTATTATGCTACAGACTGACACATTGAATAAGGGTAGAATACAGACACCGGGAAGGGAAATTCATTGTATTTTGTTGTGCTTCCTTTGCGGAGCTCTACATCATGTTTGTTAGTAAACCACAAAAAGAAAAAAAAAAAAAAAGTTTTTAGGGACGCCTGGAACAACCATGTAACATATATCCAAAGCCACCCTTTTTCCAGGAATGACCATACCGTAGTTATTTCCTGCTTTGGGGGTACAGGACCATCTCAACTGTAAAAAAATAATAATAATAATAATATTCAGCATTTTCTTCTCTTTTCTATCACTTTACCCAGGTATTTGAACTCGCACCAATTCTTATCTCTCTCCTTTCACTGTAACATCACACTGGGAGTCACCTTCTCTCCCAGTAACCATCACTTTACTCTTTTCTACATTTACTCTCAAGGCACGATGCTTACAGACATCAGCAAAACTCTGCACTAGCCTACCAAGTTCTTGTCTGGTATTTGCAAGTAATACTGTGTCATCAGCATACAACAAAATCAAGTGAGTGGATGATGGGCACCCGTACCTACCTACCACTGTACAGTATAGAGGTAATAAAAGAGGTACAAGGTAGGGTAGTGGATGTTGGAGTGGCCCTGGTGAGAGAGGATAGTGTTTGAAAACTCCCTGTATTGTTGTTTGGAGATGATACTGTGTTGTTGAGTGAAGACGAAGGGGAGCTGCAAGGCCTGGTGGATGAGTTTGGGAGAGTGTGTAAGAAACGGAATCTAAAGGTGTATGTAGGGAAGAGTAATGTGATGGTCTTTGAGAGAGGTGAAGTCATTGAATGTACAGCGAGGTTGGATGATGAGGAATTGGAAAATGTGAGAACGTTTAAGTACTTGGGTAGTGTGATGAGTAAGTATGGAGGTTTGGAGGGTGAAGTGCTTGAAAGGGTACAGCAGAGAAGAAAGGTTGCTGGTTCCTTGAAAGCAGTGATAAGAAACGGGGAAGTGAGCATGGAAGTGAAAAAGTTACTACATGACAGTATTGTGATACCAACTCTAACGTACGGAAGTGAAGCTTGGATGTTGTTGGAAGGACAAAAGTCAAGAGTGAGAGCAATGGAAATGAGTTATTTAAGAGGAGCCTGTAGAGTCACATGGAGAGACAGGCTGACGAATGAGGATATAAAGGAGCGTTGTGGTGTGGATGTGATAGGAAGCGTTAAGAGGAATACACAGGTGGTTTGGCCATGTGGAGAGGATGGAGGGTGAAAAACTGACGAAGAGAGTGTATGTGAGTGAGGTGGAGGGGGGAAGAGGGAGGAGGAGGCTGAGGATGAGATGGAGGGATAGGGTGGAGAGGTATATGAGAGAGGGGGGTGTGAGTTGGGAGCAGGGCGGTGAAATGGTGGGGGACAGGGCGACTTGGAGGCGATTTGTTTGTGACCACCCCGAACGGGATTGAGGCGTCTGGCGATAGATAGATATAAAGGTATCTCTACCAGACAGCCTAAACCACTTGGTAGAGATACATAGGCTGTATCGTCCCTACTTCGGTCGGGATAGGCTGGTCCTGCAGTGGATACACAAATGGCTGATGGTAATGATGATAATATACATAGGCTATATAAACACGCACAGTTAAACCTCCATATAATGGGCTTCAGTAGGCCAGAATTCACTTCTGTCAGAATGGAGGAGCTACTGACTAAATTCTCTATATCGGTAGAAGTCCAGTAAAGCCAGAAGCAGTCCGGACTGCTTGACCACTTCAGCTGTCTTCACCACGATAAAGTACAGTAAATAAAAGACATGTTTATCTGTGTACAGTATGGTATTATTATATAAATTATACCATATGATTTTTGTAGTGAATGCGTAATACAATACAGTACTGCAATGGTAGTGAAAACAGTTAAAAAAAAATGTTGGTGCAATCCGGACTAATGTCTGCTTTATCAGAAAAAGTCCAGGTTAGCAGGGGGGAGTCCGGATGTCGCTTTTATCGGAATTTCGCTTTTTCGGAGTTGATTGGGTCCCAATTAGTCCATTATAGTGAGGTTTTACTGTGTGTATATATATATAGAATTTGGAAGGAATTTGAGTGTAAAGTGGAGGGACTGTAAGAAAATGTTCTGGAAAGAGGTGAAGAGAGTAAGACAGGGTGGATGTGAGGTTAGCAGGGGAGTGAAAGATAAAAATGGTAGATTACTAGTGGAGAAGGGAGAAAAAGTGAGCAGATGGAGAGAACACTTTAAGGAATTGTTGAACATACAGGATGGAAGTAATGCGAGTGTAAGTGGCTGGGGAAGAAGGAGGGAGGTGAGAAGACAGGAAGAAATCAGTAGGATAGAAGTTGTGGAAGCAATAAAGAAAGTTAAATTGGGGAAAGCCCCAGGAATTGATGGAGTGTGTGGTGAAATGCTGAAGCATGGAGGAGAGATAGTAGTAGAATGGATGTGGAAGATGTGCAAATTGGCCTGGGAGGAAGGTAGAGTCCCGGAGGATTGGAAGTTAGGTATAGTTATTCCTTTGTACAAAGGAAAAGGGGAAAAAGAAGTGTGTGGTAATCATAGGGGCATTTGTCTTCTTAGTATAATAGGAAAAGTGTATGGTAGGATACTTATTGACAGAGTTAGAGAAAGAACAGAGGAATTAGTTAGAGAAGAACAGGGAGGCTTTAGGAAGGGAAGAGGTTGTGTAGATCAGATATTCATTCTTACATCTTTAGTGGAAAAGTTTCTAGAGAAGGGAAAGAAGTTGAATGCTGCTTTCATGGATCTGGAGAAAGCATATGACAGGGTGGATAGACAAGGATTGTGGAAAGTATTAAGAATATATGGAGTAGATGGAAAGTTGTTGAATGCAGTGAAGAGTATGTATGATGGTGCTAAGGCTGCAGTGCGTGTGGGTGGTGAACTGAGTGAATTTTTCTCTTTGGAGGTTGGGTTGAAACAGGGATGTGTCATGTATCCATGGTTGTTCAATCTGTTCATGGATGGGGTAATAAAAGAGGTACAAGGTAGGGTAGTGGATGTTGGAGTGGCCCTGGTGAGAGAGGATAGTGTTTGAAAACTCCCTGTACTGTTGTTTGCAGATGATACTGTGTTGTTGAGTGAAGACAAAGGGGAGCTGCAAGGCTTGGTGGATGAGTTTGGGAGAGTGTGTAAGAAACGGAATCTAATGGTGAATGTAGGGAAGAGTAAAGTGATGGTCTTTGAGAGAGGTGAAGTCAGTGAATGTACAGCGAGATTGGATGGTGAGGAATTGGAAAATGTGAGTACGTTTAAGTACTTGGGTAGTGTGATGAGTAAGTATGGAGGTTTGGAGGGTGAAGTGCTTGAAAGGGTACAACAGGGAAGAAAGGTTGCTGGTTCTTTGAAAGCAGTGATAAGAAACAGGGAAGTGAGCATGGAAGTCAAAAAGTTACTACATGACAGTATTGTGATACCAACTCTAACGTATGGAAGTGAAGCTTGGACATTGTTGGAAGGACACAAGTCAAGAGTGAGAGCAGTGGAAATGAGTTATTTAAGAGGAGCCTGTGGAGTCACATGGAGAGACAGGCTGACGAATGAGGATATAAAGGAGCGTTGTGGTGTGGATGTGGATGTGATAGGAAGTGTTATGAGGAACACACTGAGGTGGTTTGGCCATGTGGAGAGGATGGAGGGTGAAAGACTGACGAAGAGAGTGTATGTGAGTGAGGTGGAGGGGGGAAGAGGGAGGGGGAGGCCGAGGATAAGATGGAGGGATGGGGTGGAGAGGTCTATGAGAGAGGGGGGTGTGAGTTGGGAGCAGGGCAGTGAAATGGGGGGGGGGGGACAGGACGACGTGGAAGCGATTTGTTTGTGGCCACCCCAAACGGGATTGAGGCGTCTGGCAATAGATAGATAGATATAGATAGATAGATAGATAGCTATAGGTATAGATAGATAGATAGATAGCTATAGGTATAGATAGATACATAGGTATAGATAGATAGATAGCTATAGGTATAGATAGATACATAGATTGATTGATAGACAGATAGGTTTAAGAAGTGGAAAGGTGGTATGGGGCACAAGGGCTTAAGGGTAAATGCAGATAAATGAAGTGTAGATATTAGGGTACATGGCAGTACTGTCAATGAAGAGGGAGAGTGGCCATGTGTAATCTGCCGCAAAGGCGTGGGAAGTAATTCCATCATTTGCAGTGTTTGTGATAAGTGGGTGCATAAGAGATGTGGGGGTATTAGAGGTAGACTGTGAGATAATGTTGATTTTATGTAAGTGGCGTGTTGAGGAGAGCAAGTGGAGTTTGTCAGGGGTGAAAGGATTGAACTTGCTGGTGAGTCTGTGGAAGAGTTTTGTTACTTGGAAGACATGTTATGTGCTGGGGATGGGGCTGGAGCTAGCTCTGTGTCTAGGGTGAGGAGTTGTTGGAAGAAGTTCAGGGAGCTGTTGCTTCTCCTGACATTGAGAGGGCTCTCCCTATTTGCAAAGGGATCTGTGTATGCAGTATGTGTTAGGAGTGTAATGCTGTATGGTAGTGAGACCTAGGCAGTAAAGGAAGACGATATTCGCAGGCTCAAATGTACAGAAATGACAATGATTTGGTGGATGTGCAGTGCGTCCCTGAGTGCAAGGCATGGGGGGGCTGGGTTTAAGATGGAAGAGGTGAGAGGTAGGATGAGACTTAAGTGTATTGGTTTTGTGATGAGGAGAGGTAGATTGAGGTAGTTTGGGCATGTGGAGAGGATGGGGGATGATTAACTGGGTGCAGAAAGTGAGAAGCATTAATATTAGGTGTGGGGTTGCGAGGGGTACACCAAAAAAGAGCTGGGACGAGGTCATTAAATGTGACCTCAGGGTTAAGGGACTGAACAGGGAAGCTGCCAGAGATCGAGCAGGATGGAATGCCACCATTAGGTGACCAAGGCCGACACATGCAAGCATGTTGGAGCCTTCAAAAGCGAAACGAAATGAAATGAGATATATACTCAGTAAAACCTCACTATAACGGACTTACAGTGAGGTGTTACTGTCTACTGTATACGTGTAAACATTTATATATATATATATGGAGCCTCTGTGCTACAGTGGTCGAGTGTGCCTTTCGTACACGGGTGAGCCAGGGTTCGCGCCCCGCCAGTGTAATAAACTTTGTGAGTGTTCACCCGGCCACGTACTGCATTGGCGGACACAAGGGGTGCTGTGGTTGAACCAGTGTCGCTTACTATAAAGTATGCTTGCACCCAGTTGGCAAGCGCGGGCCGATTACACTTGGTTCACAGACTACACACATATCCAAAGCCACTCCAACACTACAATTACACTTACAAGCACTTCTCACCCTACATACAATCTCTACCAGACAGCCTAAGCCACTTGGTTGAGATACATTGGCTGTATCGTCCCGGCTTCGGCCGGGATAGGCCGGTCCTGCAGTGGATACTCAAACGGCTGATGATGATTATATATATATATATATACAGTAACCCCTCCAATATCCGGATCAATAGAGCCATCGGTAGGTTCGGATATTGGTTTCGTCCGGATATTGGGCCCCAGCTTATGGACTTGTACTTACGGACCCTAACACAGAGAAACACCTATACAACTCCCTCCGGACATGCATAGCACCTATTTAACACCCAAATCACACCAGTAAGGCACATAAATGACTGAAATAAATGCAATAGAAACATAAAATGTGGGTTTAGAAGTACTGTTCATACATTAATAAACATTCTGGTACTTATGGACTCTAACCGAACCTAACCTAACCGAACCTAACCGAACTCTGAAAAACACATTCCTACTGCACATGCATGAGGTAAGTTTAGTATGGAAAGAAGTACAGTATGACACTTTCTGGTAAGTATAGTATGGGAAAAAATACAATATGAAACATTCTGGTAAATATAGTATGGAAAATAGTACAACATGAAACATTCTGGCTACTTACAGCAAGTCCCTGGCCACCTCGATGAATAACCGCCTCCTCTCGGACTCTGACAGTAAGAACGATTTCCTGAAGCACTTGCACTACACTCTTTCTGAAGTCTTGCACTGAACTTAGTCACTAACACACAGAAGTCCGTTCTTTTCACAGTGTTCACTTTAGTCCAAATAATGTTCCATTAAATTTAAGTGTTGCACATTAACTTTTCCCAAGTTTTTTTAAGTTTCCAAAGCCAAAACAAAGAAGGTTAGTTACGTTAAATTTCTTTTCTACTTAGTCTTTTCTCCCAACTTGAAAACCTTAAAACAACACACCGTTTTTTTCACTGCACAACACTCAAAATTCCCGTGTGGTCTAGTGGAGAAGTTCTTGCTGTTTATTCACTGTCAGAGCCCGAGAGTATCACTGGCAGGCGTCCAAGGGGTGCATCGGTGGGTAGTGGTGATGGCGTACCGACTACAGAAGACTCTGAAGACAGCCGCAAACTCACGTCGAGCGGTGACTCCACTGTAGCTGATGTGCTGGGCTGTGGCTCGGAGCATGAGGGCCTGTCTTGGGGAGGCAACGGAGTGGAACCAGGGCTTGGCACAGCGTGGGTCACGGGCCTGAAAAAACTGTCAATCGTTGACTGACGCAAGGACCGACGATTCTGGCGATTGATGATGCGCTGCTGGAAAGCACGCACTTCCTCCACGAGTCCCAAGGGCTCCATCTCCCTGTCGCAGTCCGGGTGTTCCAGGTAGTCTAGGACGAACTCTAGATGTTCCCGGAGTGCGCTCAGCTTGGGGATGGCTGGAGTAGTGTCCTGCTGGGCGGAGTCTGCATCATCATCGCCTTCGTCGTCGGAATCTTCAAGTTCGGGACTGACACCAGCAACCGAAGACGCGATCTCGATATCAGACAACGTCTGATACCCAGGATCGCCCTCGTCGTCGTCCAACCACTCACGAACATCGTCCACATCAACAACGTCGCCGTGCGTACGTAGCCGTGCATGGAAGTCATCCACGTCAAACCCTAGGAAATCGTACTCCACATCTGTTCTGAGAAGCAGACGAGACCGACCATTTTCAAGAGTTTTCACAGGGACTTCCTTCCATGCACTAGCCCAGTTGTACAGCGCAGACTTGATGTTGTAGCGGCGAAGGTTTTCCAAAGTCCGCTTGCCTCGAGTGTCACGTCCTTCCCTGCGCTCGTCCTCGTCCTCGAGAACCACCATCACCTCGTCCAGGAACTTCCGACGGTACAGGCGCTTTGTTGCCACGATCACTCCTGGGTCCATTGGTTGAATGAGAGCAGTCGTATTAGGTGGCAGAAACATGCACCTAATACGGCCATTCTCAGCAACCAAGTCCTTGTCGCACGGGTGGGCAGGTGCATTGTCGAGGAGAAGGAGAGCCTTTACCTGGTCGCGAGGAATTCCCAGTGTCTTCGTCTGGTAATGTATGACCTCCTTGACGAAGTGATGGTGAAACCAGTCTTTGAAAATCACAGCTGTGAACCATGCTTTCAAAGAATGGTACCATACGACAGGAAGGACATCCATCACCCCACGAAGGCACCGAGGCTGCTTTGCACGGCCAACAATAACGGGCTTAAGCCGGTGCATGCCGTTAGCATTGGCACAACACAAAGCAGATATCCGTTCCTTAGAAAGCTTGCGGCCAGGTACACGCTTCTCTGTCTCATCGGCCAGAGTGTTCGTTGGCACCGAGCGATAGAATAGGCCAGTTTCGTCAGCGTTATAGACTTGACCGAGAGTGAGGCCCTCCCTGTCGATCAAGCCTTTCACCTTGTGCCGAAACTCGTCCACTCCATCCTCGTTAGCGTCCAATGCTTCGCCATGTGCTTTATGGTTAGTAAGGCCATGTCGTAACTTGAACGCGAAGAGCCAACCCTCGGATGCCTTGAAGTCAAGGGCGTCGTGAAGCCTTGCAAACTTCTCAGCAGCAGCCTTCAGCTCCGTTCCACGTACCATCACACCAGCTGCACGTTGCTGTCGATACCAAATCAACGTGGAGCGGTCGATCTCTGCATACTTGGGGGTAAACATAACCTTCCTCTCCACGTTGCGTTTGCTTCTCGACGAGAAGTCAGCCGTGTACTGCATGAGCTTGTCTCGGGAACGCTTGATATCGAACAAAGTCGACCGGGCCAGGTTGAACTCGCGGAGAATGCGAGAGGAAGACCAACCCGCATCAACCTTCTCCAATATCTCCCGTTTCTTCTCCAGAGTCAACACCACTCTCTTCCTTTTCTCAGGAGGCGGGGCCATCATCACACACACTAAGAGTAGGGCAGAGAGCAGCAGGAGGCCTTGCAGCAAGTACGGCACCACCACAAAAGCGAGCACGTGGGCAGCCATGGCGAACAGCGCAGGTCTTGTCGCGGTGAGAGACAGGCGGGAAGTGGGGAGGATGCAGCAGCGCTCTATCGGACGTCGGAGGAATGACGAACCAAAACAATGCTCTCAAGCGGCGCGCGCGGCAAGTTCAAATTACGGACGGCAAAAAATCGATTTTTTTTTCCAATTTTTTTGGATTTTCGGACCATTTTGGGAATGTTTGATCCCAGGACGATAAGGTTCGGTTAGTGGGGATGTTCGGTTATTGGGCGTCCGGATATTAGAGTGATTACTGTATATACAGTATATATATATATATATATATATATATATATATATATATACATACTGTATATATATATATACATACTGTATATATATATATACATACTGTATATATATATATATATATATATATATACTGTATATACATACTGTATATATATATATATATATATATATATATATATATATATATCATCTCATCAGCCATTTGAGTGTCCACTGCAGGACCGGCCTATCCCTACTGAAGTGGGGACGATACAACCAATGTATCTGTGCCAAGTGACTTAGGCTGTATAGTAGAGATCGTATGTAGGGTGAGAAATGCTTGTAAGTGTAATTGTAGTGTTGGAGTGGCTTTGGATGTGTGTGTAGTCTGTGAACCAAGTGTAATCGGCCCACGCAAGCCGACTGGGTGCAAGCATACTTTATAGTATGCGACACTGGTTCAACCACAGCACCCCTTGTGTCCACCAATGCAGTACGTGGCCAGAAGAACGCTCCCAAAGTTTATTACCCTGGCGGGGCGCGAACCCTCGTTCTCCAGTGTACGAACATGCACACTTTACCATTGTACCACAGAGGCTCCATATATATATATATATATATATATATATATATATATATATATATATTATATATATATACAGTATAATGTACTGTATTTATATATATTATAGATCAGCCACGGACTTGTTGCTTGGAAAGCGCAGTTGTGGTAATAAAAATGGCGTTTTAGTGGCCTCTCATGCATAAAATAGGACAAAAGACAACATTCACAGTCAGTGTAAACACTGGATGGCTATTTTAGCTTGTTTGCATCACTACATCTGCACGAGATTCTCGGAGGTAGTCATTGAAAATAATGTTGCAGCAAAATTGTGGTTAATTTTTTAGCATTGTACAAGACAGGGTATAACATTTTAATTACTGTTGTAGCAGTTATCACATAATGAGGCGTTGTGTAATGAGGCTGCACTGTATTGGAAAAGTATAGTTTCATTTGTGAAATAATAATTTCCTCACATTTAGCACTGAATGTTTTAGCCATTAGCCTATCCAAGCAGTCAAATGAGAAAACTAACACTTTGCATGCACAGAAGCCTAACTGTGGGGAAGTGCTTCAACCCCCAGACCCTTCAGACATTTACATTTTACAGGTATACCCTGGTTTAACGATACAATTGTGTAGGTAGAAACCTATCGTTAGGCGGGGTATCATATATCGGGGTAGATTTAACATGTAAAGTAATAGGATGCGTTTTTCAGCCTTGGGTTTCCCCCCTAGTCGAAGTCTAGAACCCACTCAAATAAGCCCAAAAACAAGTTTAAAGCCAATCTAAATGGCCTAACAGCTGTAAAAGAAGCTAACCTAAGCCTAACACCTTTGAATAACTCAATAAAACCAACAAATAAAATCTGAAAATCGTCAAATGTAAGTCTGGAAAAAATCAAGCTTAGCAAACTGTACCGGTACCCCCAAAATGACAGTGTTCACCCCACCTTTGGCTAAAACACATTAATCTAAGTCTAATAACAGTTTATAAATCAACCTAAGCACAATTTTAGTCTAAAATATCATCACAATCAGTAAAAAAAAAAAAATCAAAACCCATCGTTAAACTGTGGTTTGCCCATCGTTAGGTGGGGTATGGTGGTATATTTCTACCCCCATCATTAAGCCGGGTTATTGGATCTAGGGGTATCGTATATCAAGGTATACCTGTACTTCATACTTGAGAAATTGTAAATTTGTCATTAGGTCCTCGTAAGACGTCCTGAATATTTTGAGAGGTTTCTAGTAACACGTGCAGCATGACAACCATGACTGCACTGATTTCAAATCCTTGTTGAATTTTGGCATGAGTTGGAGCACTGTGGTTTCTTAATTCAGATGTCAAGCACTGATTAGTTCTATCAAGTTTTGGGGAAGGCCACTAGAGGGAGAGCAGGTGTAGGTGAGGGAGAGTAGGAGGAGGTAAGCACATTGATTAATAACTATTTTATAATTCATTTGTGACAAGTGTTATATAAGAAAAATGTTTCCAAAAGTTGCGATATAAATAGACAGCACTTGAAAATCCATGAAATCCAGTTACGGTTTCCGCTACACATGCTGTATATATACACTGTATATATATATGTATATATATATATATATATATATATATATATGTTATATATACTGTACATATATATATATATATATATATATATATATATATATATATATATATATATATATATATATATATATGCCGTACCCTCGCGTCCAACACGCGTTAGTCCAGCACGATTCACGTCCAGCACGGAGAGCAAATAATTAGTATTATTTAATACGATTTAATTACTGCAACACGAGTGTGTTAGCATAACACGCACAGAGCTCCGAGAAGTGGGCGAAATCCGCAGAGTTCACCTCTAGCACGATCACCCCCGGTCCAACACGGTCATACTGGACATTTCCATGATGATGATAGCCAATGAAAACTTCTGATCAAGTAGCCTTCCTCGCCCGCTATCGTGACGTGAACGTGATGCCGCCCAATTAAAAACGCTTCTGCTGTCACGTGATGTTTTGTTTAAATTTCTCCTGCCACAGCGCCACTCAGTTGCATAATTCGCATTGGAAGGTGCATTTTCTTGCTGCATTTTCTGCCCTTGTTACTGCATTTTACCCTGCTCACGATGCCTAGGAAGCCTTCTGAGAACCCCAAGAAGCGTCGGCACCTCCCTGAGGCCACCGAGCTAGAAAGCATCGAGAGGAAGAAGAAAGGGAAGAGGAAAGTTGACATTGCCAAGGCCTACAACATGAATGAAGCCAACGTGAGGACCATAATAAAAAACCAAGACAAGATCCTGGCAGCCGAAGGCTATCACACGGCACTTCATACCAGGTTTGCCGAGGATACGATGGTAAATCGGAACGGTAACGTGGTAAAATTGCCGACGATACCACGGGCATTTGGAATTCATCTGGATGGATTCCTGCAGAGGATACGACGGGCAAAACAGTGTGACCAAAACCCAGGCAACTCGACAGAGAATGTATCGTACTACAGCATTGAACATTTAGCCTGACACTGAATACATATTAATATTTTAGGATAAATATCAATCGTTTTGAAACCCTTCTCATCGGCGTGTGTACCAGTTTATAAACACAGTTGCATCTCCTCATTCTCTACCGAGTCAGCGACAGCGATCACTTTCCACAGTCACGAGACGGGGCTCTGGCAACAGTGTGAGAAGCATGCACTTTGCCGAGGATTACAGTGCTAGGACAGGCAGAAGCAGGACCTTCCATGGCTGTGGACGAAGATAGTGATTCTGAGTGTGATTTTGAAGGATTTATGAGGGAGGTTGAGGAGGAGCAACAGCCAATACCCGCTAGTGACGCCAGCAGCCATCCTCCGGGGACAAAGTAGGACTACCTACAGCCTTGGATACCACCTTCCATTCCCAACAAGCCCACCAACACTATCCTAAAAGGTTAGTTATCATTCATAGTGCTGTACCATTTTTTATAATTACAATAGTACCAATATATGTATAGGTATATGGTAGGTATTTAGGGTGACTTTTCCTAGGGTTGCTGACATAATTCATTTTTCCCCATAAGCTCTGTTGTTAGTCCAACACGTTTTTGGTCCAGCACGTGACCCATGCATGACAATATTACCGTGTTGGACGCGAGGGTACTGTATAATATACAGTATATATATATATACAGTGCTCGTCAGAAGTATGGAGCGCCCTGCGTCCCTCCTGAGAAACAAACCTTTCAACATTGAAAAAATATATAAATAATGCATTTTATTTACCTTTAGTGCTTCGTAGGGTAGCCTTTACGTTTCTTCACGGACCTGAGACGTCTTGGAAGTGAAAGGGCGAGGCTCCTGAGGTGCTGGAGCGGTATTTTGTCCCAGGAGTCACGAATGGCGGCTTCCAGCTTAGGCAGAGAGCTCACGTCCTTCCCTTGGAGACTCTTCTTTACGAGGTACCAGAGGTTTTCAATCGGGTTGAGGTCTGGGCTATTTCCTGGCCAGTCTGTCATGAATGATACCTCGCAGTCACGAAGCCAATTGGTGACCGATTTGGCCTTGTGAGCAGGTGCACCGTCCTGCTGAAACACTCGTGCACCTGTTAGCTCGAAGGAGTCTGGTAAATGATCACACAGAAGCTCCAGGTAAACATCCTGATTCACTCTGAGGTTCTTGGGAAGTACAACAAGCTTCCCCAAACCCTTCCCTGAGAAACAACCCCATACCATGAGTGAATCAGGATGTTTAACTGTGCTTTCTACATACCGTGGGTCAAGTGGGTCACTACCTTTACGTGCTCCTCTGTTACAGGTAACACTAAACGTTGCCTCATCAGACCACAACACTGACCACCATTGCTCCTCACTTCAGTTTAGATATTTATTAGCAAAGGCAAGCCTACGAATTCTCTGGCTGCTAGAGAGAAGAGGCTTTTTCACAGGCCTGTGACTTGTGTAACCAAGCTCATGCACCCTACGAGACACTGTTCTCACTGACACCTCACCAAACACTTCCGGGTTGCTCTCCTTAATTTTCCTTGCACTCACACGAGGATTAAACTCCACTGCACGTTTTAAAACATTAACAGACCTTGGGGAAGTTTTCCTAGGCCTACCAGACCTCAGTTTCTTTGTGGGAACTTCACCACTGTTTTCCTCCCGAAACCGCGCACACCAACGACGCACTGTCGATCGTGCCACACCAACCAATTCACTAATTTCCTTTGTCTGGTGGCCTGCCTCCTTTAGAGCAATGATCTGGGATATGATTTCACTCGATAGTTCACGGGTAGGTGCCATAACAAAGTTTTAAAGGCCAAAACACTGCAGGACACTCGGTAAAAAATGGCGCAATTTGAGACGGACACTCGGCGGAGTTCCTCTCTCTCAGGCAGCCCGTGGGCGACTGAGGCGGGAACCAACCAGCGTGTCGGAAGGGCTCAGGCTACCGTGACGTCATGCTCGGAGCTCAAACTTGTGGCTCAATTCTTACCCACAAAAATGGGTGATTCTTTTTGGGCCATAAGTATTGCGCGCCCGGCGGACAACGCTGAATACTTCTGACGAGTACTGTATAGATATATATATATATATATATATATATATATATATATATATATATATATATATATATATATATATATATATATATATATATATATTGATTCAGTGACTTTGTAAATGTGTACTGCAGTGTATTTTCAAGTATGAAGATCCTTCAGCAAACAAGAATTATACAGTTATATGAGAGGTTAAGTTAGGATAAGTTTGGTTGGATTAGGTTACGTTAGATTTGGATAATTCAGCAATGATGAAGGTAATTTTGTGCCAAAAGTATCATTTTAAGGCATCCATCTGTCTCCAGCTCCATGGAGGATTGTAAACCAAGGCTGTTTAGTAAAAACCAAATGGGCATGGCTGCTGCAACTGTCTTCCTGCAGTGTTGTGCTTTTCATTATGCAACACAGATAGCTGTCTGGTTTTTGAGACTATAAAATTTTAGAGGAAAAATAAAATATGCTGTACCACTTTGGGGGTAGGCCTATTCAGGAAGCTGACAGTTTGCTCATGGCAGCATTTTTTCCTACCAGACGTGTTGATTATCAAGCATCTTGCCAACAAAATACATTGGTGCATCTTTCAGATCACTAGGAATCCTAACGGTCCAGCCTAACCTAACCTAGCTAATCCTGATTGGTGGCTTGCCCCTCAGACCCCCTTTTAATATATCCACCTAGGAGTGCAACTTAACCCAACCTGGAGAACCCCTGAATACCTATTAGGCCAAATCCCAGTGTGAGTCCTATTACTAAACCTACAGTAATCTGTCATAACCTAATGTATTCTAACTTAATCTAGCTTCTCGTAACCTAACCTAACTCCTCCTAACTTAATGAACTGAAATTATCAAAACCTAACATAGTGGTGGAGAAATTGAAATTACACCAAAACAAAGATGTGTGTTCTGGAGAGCTTGGCAGCAAATTTTGCTGTTGGTGGTAACTTTGTCAGGGTGATGGTGGTACAGAAGAGGACCAAAGTGCCCAGGAGGAAAATATGAAAGTTGAAAAACGAAGCAGTAAGGGGTGCCTTCTATGTATAGCTAGATGAGGAGAGTGGTAGCTGATCAGGGAGCTGTTGACAAAAGTTTTAACCAGTACAGAGCTCTCGAGAACAATCTCCTGAGAGTTACTAATTAGGTGTGTGGATGGACAAGGGACCCCCTCAAGACATAAAGGAACATGGTGGTGGGATGAGAGTGTAGAAGCTGTAGTTAAAAAGAAAAGAAGGCTTCTCTGGGAACGGAAAAGGGGTGGTAACAAAGAGGCTGTACTTGGCTGCCAAGTGTAGAGCTAGAAAAGATGTATACAGTGCAAAATCTGAGTGCAGAGACTTTTACTGGATAACCTAAATAGTGTGGAAAGGAAGAATATGACATTTAAGGTGGCAAATCAGATGAAGAGGGAAAACAGGGATATCATAGGTGAGCAGTGTATGAAGAATGTTTAGGGAAAGGTAGTGGTGGACAGTGAGGATGCTAAAGATGCCTGGAGAGAGCATTATAACCTTTTGCTGAGTGAGGAGTTTGACAGGAACAGGGAAGATGTGACAGCATATCCAGTGTTTTGCCCTTGGCCTTTGATTGATGACACTGAGCTGGGCAGTAGACAGGATGCAGTTGGGGAGCTACTCTGAGCTAGGCAATAGACAGGATGCAGTTGGGGAAGGCGGCAGATATGTCTGGGTTGACTGCTGAAGTCCTGAAGTCCTCAGGAGATATAGGAGTGGGGTTAGTTACTGATATGAAAATTACAATTACTGTATATATGAGTGTGTTGTCCCAGATGACTGGCTGAAGAGTGTGATTGTAAATCTGTACAAGGGAAGTGATGCATAAAACTTTTGGGCCAGATAATGAAGGTAATGCAGAGAGTCCTAGAAAGTATAACAATGCCTTGTAACACTAGATCTAGTATACGTGTCACCTGGACATCCCCGGGGTGTCACATACTGTATATGTGTCATCCGGATGCGATGAGTTAAGAATATCTAGCTTGACTTCTAGAGAGACAGTTTTATGCACTCGCTTTGTGGGAACATCATCAGCACCAACACTAGCAGGCCGCTTACCATCCCGTCTAGGGCCTCCACTAGCACCACCATTAAACCCTACCATGTGCAGCACCCCTACTAGACATGATCACACTTATTTAGGCCAAAAAACACACAAAATCACTCTCCACTAGAAGGTATGATTAGAGAAAGAGTGAATATTGATGAGATGCAGTTTGGGTTTATGCCAGGAAGGGGGACCACTGATTCCATATTCATTGTTCAACAGCTTCAGGAAAAACATATATGAAAGAAAAGGGAACTGTATTTTGTTTTTGTTGATTTGGAAAAGGCCTTTGACAGAGTCTCTGGAGAGGTGGTGAAGTGGGCAATGAGAAAGCTTGGCTTGGAGGAGTGGCTGGTTAGGGTGGTTATGGCCATGTATGTGGGTGCTTGCACCCAGGTAAAAGTGAATGGAGATTTGAGTGATGAGTTTTCTGTGAATGTTGGTGTGCATCAGGGGTCAGTTTTGAGTCTCGTTGTTTATCATGGTACTTGAAGCCTTCTCAAGTGACTTCAGAAAAGGACTCCCATGGGAGGTGTTGTATGCTGATGATTTGGTGTTGATTGCAGAGAATGAAAGGGAGATGGAGGAAAGATTTAGGAAGCGGAGAGATGGTATGGGCCACAAGGACTCAAGGGTAAATGCAGATAAAACAAAAATGATGATACCTGTATCTAGGGTTGTTGGCGGTACTGTCAAAGATGAGGGAGAGTGGCCATGTGCAGTTTACCATGAGGGTGTGGGAAGTAATTCCATCTTGTGTAGTGTTTTTGATAAATGGGTGCACAGGAGATGTAGTGGTATCAGAGGTAGACTGTGAGATAATGCTGATTTTATGTGTGCGACATGTCCGGGAGAGCAGGTGGAGATTGTCAGGCGTGAAAGGATTGAACTTGCTGGTGAATCTCTTGAGTGTGTGGAGAGTTTTGTTATTTGGGATACATGTTATGTGCTGGAGGTGCGACTGGAGCTAGCTCTGTGGCTAGGGTGAGAAGTGGTTGGAAGAAGTTCAGGGAGCTGATGCCTGTCCTGACATTAAGAGGACTCTCCCTGCCTGTCCTGACATTAAGAGGACTCTCCCTGCCTGTCCTGACATTAAGAGGACTATCCCTATGTGCTAAGGGGTCTTTGTATGCATTGTGTGTTAGGAGTGTGATGCTGTATGGCAGCGAGACCTGGGCAGTAAAGGAAGAGGATATTTGCAGTCTTAAACATACGGAAATGACAATGATTGTGTGGATGTGCAGTACGTCCCTGCGTGCAAGGCCTGGGGGGGCTGGGTTTACGATGGAAGAGTTGAGAGGTAGGATGGGGTTGGAGTGTATTGGTGTTGTGATGAGGAGAGGTAGATTGAGATGGTTTGGGCAAGTGGGGAGGATGGGGGATGATAATTGGGTGCAGAAGGAGAGAAGTGTTATTTATTGGGGGTGGGGTTGCAAGGGGTAGACCGAGAAAGACGTGGGGCAAGGTCATTAAGTGTGACCTCAGGGTTAAGGGACCGAACAGGGAGGCTGCAATAGATCGTGCAGCATGGAGAGCTGCCATTAGGTGACCAAGGCTGACTACTTGCAAGCATGCTGGGGCCTTCAAAAACGAACGAACAAACTGTACTCACAACACTGCTCGAACTCAGTTATGGTGCATTACGATAGTGGCTTACGTTACGTTGGTGATGCAACACGATGCTTGGTGGGTGAGTGTAAGAGGATTCCTCACTCTGAGATTGCCAGTGCGAGAAGAATGATATGGGTGAGCGATGGGTGTGGGGACTGCACGAGCGTTTCTGCACATCCAGGGAGGCAGGCAGGCTCAGCTGGCTGCAGGAACGGGTGTGATTCAAAATTTTGGCCTATCAGCTGTGGACGTGATTTCGGAAGGCCCATCTAAGCTAGGGCATGGCCATCATCTAACGGGTTACGATGATACAGTAATACAGTACCTCGATATACGATACCCCGGCTTAACGATGGGGTTAGAAATTTCACCATACCCCGCCTAATCATGGCCAAAGCCCAGTTTAATGATGGGTTTTGATTTTTTCTTACCAATTGTGATGATATTTTAGACTAAAATTGTGTGTTTAGGTTGATTTATAAACTGTTTTTAGACTTTGATTAATGTGTTTTAGCCATAGGTGGGGTGAACATTGTCATTTTGGGGTACAGTTTGCTAAGCTTGATTTTTTCCAGACTTATATTTGATGATATTCAGTTTTGGTTTGTTGGTTTTAGTGAGTTATTTACAGGTGTTAGGCTTAGGTTAGCTTCCTTTACAGCTGTTAGGCCATCTAGATTGCCTTTAAACCTGTTTTGGGGTTCATCTAGGTGGGTTTTGGACTTGGTTTGGGGGTAAACCCAAGGCTGGTAAACGGTCCACATTGAAATACACGTTAAAAGTACCCTGATATATGATACCCTGCGTAACAATGGGGTTTTACCTAACCAATTAGATCGTTAAACTAGAGTATGTCTGTATTTGTACCCCCATTGCTAAGCAGGGGTATTGTATATTAGGGTATTACTGTACTGAATTTGTTCATTTTACATATTACTTGTTTTGCATAAGCATTTCAGCAACATATGAGGTGTTCTCTGTGTGAATATATGGGTGTAAAACCTTCCCTTCCCTTCACACTAATTCCCTTGTTTGAGATGCTCACCTCAGGTGGTATCGAATCTTGGCTGAGACAGTTCAGCCTATACACACACAGCAGCACCCATTATGTTGAAACAGACTAAAAATAACATCTTTCTTCTCTCTTTCCATACCTCCCATAGTAAAAAGAGAACAACTCCATACGGGAATGAACATTATAAGCCTACAAAAGAGGGAAAACATTCATGTGTATATATATTTTTATTAATACACCTATTATTTACTGAATTTGTTCATTTTACATATTTCTTGTTTTGCACAAGCATTTCAGCAACATAAAGGTGTTCTGGTGGTGAATATATGGATGTTAAACCATCCCTTACCCTCACACTAATTCCCTCGTACGAGGTGCTAATCACGAGTCATATTGAATTTTAGACACTGGTTCAGCTTGTACGCACAAATGAGGACACTTATCTGGTTAAAGTCTAGAAATGCCATCTCTCACCTCTCTTTGGACACAGAGTAAACCATGCAGACAACAGAAATAATACTTGCATAAACACAATAAACATCAAAAAATGTTAAAAAGTCATAATAATTTTTTTTATGACACCTTCCATATTATGTATTGACTTTGTTCGTAATGCACATACCTTGTCATTTCAAACCATTTCAGCACCATTGACATTGTTTTTTTGTTAAAAAAAAAAAAGTTGCAGCAATATGTATGTGTGACTGACATCATCTGCATAAATTTGCGCACACTCCGCGCTTCATTGCGCAGTACAGGATGGGTCTGGGAAGCTCAAAATTGCATTGCCCAGTGTATCAGACATTGCTCTTCACTTTGGCAAGAAAAAAAAAATCGATTTTCGAAACTTGAAAAATCAGCCCCCTGCTCGGCTTGTGGGTCCTGACAAGTCCCCATGGTCGGCCACAGAGGGGTTAAAGGAGTTATATGTATGTGTTTGCAGATGATGCAGAAAATTGTGAAGTGAATCCAGAGTGGTGACAGTTGTGAGGAGTTGCAAAATGGTTAGGATATAGGCTGTACAATTGGAGCCAGACTTGGAAAATGGAGTTTAATGCTAAAAAGTTCCATGTTCTACACATGGAAATAAATGGCAAAAGACCTAGTTATTAGTATAAAACAGGAAAAGAGAGGATTAGCAATGTAGAAGTGAAAATCTAAGAGTGACCATGCAGGATAATCTGTCACCAGAGAAGCATGTAAATAAGATCTTTGGAGGGGCATTTAGATTGATGGTTAGTAAAGTGGCTTTCAGCTATCTGGATGAGGAATTGTTGATAGGGGTAACTGTGTCCATGATAAGACCAAAATTAGAATATGCAGCAGTGTTATGATCACTGCTTTTGAAGAAGCATGTAAGAAAATTGGAGAAAGTACAGAGGATGGCAACTAGGATGTAACCGAGTTTGAGAGAATTGCCATTGGAAGAGAGACTGAAGAAGCTGAAGTTACTAACGCCTAGTGAGAGAAGATAGAGAGAGGAGATTTGATTACGATGTTTAAAGGAGTTAGCAACTGGAAAAGGTGGATGGACAAGATCTGTTCGTGGATGATGATGGAAGGACAAGAGGATATGAATATAAATTGAAAAAGAATATATGCTTAAATGACATGAAAAACTTTAGTTTCCCAAATAGAAGTATACTGTAGACGGTTGGACAGGGTTGTTATGATTTAAATAATGTGATTTAAATTGATTTAAATCAGACTGAAAAAATCATGATTTAAATCAAAAATGATTTTTTAAATTTATAAATACAGTAAAAATGAAGAGGACAGAGAATGTAATGGATATGTATTGTACAGATGCATCTAGTCTGCTTGGCCTGTACTCTTCCTTTACTGATCTTGATCAAGTCAGGCACCAGGGATTGCATTTTGCTACAAGGCACATATTAAAAAAACAGAGGAAAGAAGACTCTCCAATAATAACAATAAATGTGATTACACTTGATGTAGTGCATCTACTTCTTCCTTAGCCTGTATCATTGTTTTTCTGTGCTTGCTCTCCTTTCTTCTTATTTTTCCCATCTTTCCTGTCACTTCTTATTGCTTTTCTTTCCTTTACAGGTGGCTTTACATTGAGTGACAAGCTAATGGTTTCCTGTCAGCCAAGAAACCATTTACAGCACTGGGTGGTAACCATATAACCAAACCATACATGCTCCCTACATGTCAGCAAGTGGATTGGTGGAGGGTTAGTTCCCCTTCCCTTAAAACAAATAACTCAAAGTCAAATGGCCACACCTTACGGGATTATGGCGTCTGGCAGTAGATAGATAGATAGATAGTGATTATACTCAGTGTTAAGATATGAACTAAACTCTTCTTTGAATGCATAGTAACATGATTCAGTCTAATGATTATGAGCCTAATTTGACAAAATATACAAGACAAGTTGGCAACTTTCTTCAGTATCTGACAGTGTAAGTAACCTCCCCCATACCAAGAAGTGCTAGCCTGTGGAGCACTGCCTTACTCCCACTTCCCATTCACATTATTATTTTCTGTTTTTTAAGTGTTTATTTAAACAGTGATATATAGTATAATCATGCCTGGAGGAAAAAAGACCCAATATGGTACTCTTTGACAGAATTCCCAAAGGCACAAGCAGGGTTGGGAAAAAAATAACAGATTTTAAAAAAATCTGATTTAAATAAAGAAAAGTCCAATTTAGATAAAATAATTTTTATTTAAAAAAAAAATGTGATTTTTTCCAACCCTGCAGTTGGAACAGTTTGGAAGAGGAATTGGTGAAAACAGAGAACATCCATGTGTTTTAAAGTAGATTTGATAATTTGAGGAATGGAGACAGGACAACACGAGCTTAACTCAAATCCTGCACATTATAGCTAGGTAAATACATGCTCATATACACACATGTGCACTGGGGTACACACAGGAAGATTGAAAACTAATATTGGAAGCACTAGGAAAAATTTGTAAGTGCATCAAAATTCATGATCTTTTGTTCCATCAGGAGATTAGGGGCCTGGGGATAAGCTACTCAGTCATCACATTGAGGTTAGGTTGAGTGACATTACGTGAGCAGTAAATCACAACCACCCCTTGACCCATCAGACCACTCTGCATCCAAAGATGGATAAAAAGAAAAGTATATGTGTATAGCCAGATGCCTTAAGCCTGGAGGTTATGGCCGTGAACAGATGAGCTACCTCCACATAACCCTGTCCGCTGCCATCAGGCAGTCGTCATGTATATACATTCACCTCATCATTCTCTCTCTCTCTCTCTCTCTCTCTCTCTCTCTCTGGGTACTCCTCCTAGCACTTTACAGCACAAACACATTAACCCCACTGTGCTCTTGAGCTTCCGTATTTTTCTGTCTGTCTGTCCATGTATCATCTTGTGCTCATTGCAGGTTCTGGTTACTCATTTCCTTCCAGTAAGGTGCAAGCTTCATTTGTATCTGTTAGTATGAGGATTGTAGTACTGTCAGGCATTGACACCAGTGCTTTCATGTTCATCTTCCTCTTCCTTGTCACTGCCCTCAATATCCCTGCATCCATCCTTCTCTATTACTGTATAAACTCTCTTGCTCTTCATCCTTTATACTTACAGCCATGCTTATCACACTAACCAGATATTGCAAGTACTGTTCTCAAGTTTTCTACATTTTCCCAACCATTCAGCTTTACTGTCCATTCCTTGACTTCATTCTTTTCAAATGCCAGACCTTTGTACTTTTTGTTGCATTCACTTTCATATTACCTACAGACTCATTCATCAAGCTTTTTAACTTTCTCTGATTTTTACTTAACAGAACAGTATCATCAACAAACAGAAATACAGACAGTTTCCACATCTTTCTTTCTTTGGAGACATTCCAGTATCCACTGCCCTGCTTGGTACTGTAATTATTGCTTTTTATCTTTATCATCATTCTCCCCACTTGCATTGGGGACACTCCCTGTGTCCACTACCTTAACTTGTACTTTATCCTTTCATTTCATCCTCAGTCTCCCTGTCATCCTTTCTCCCTCTACCTCGTCCATACTGACCTAATTAATTATTTACTCTCCATTCCCTTACATTGCCAAACCATCTTAGGGTACTCATAACAATTCCTAGCACATTCATATGAACACCACATTTCATAACTGCCTCATTTTTGCATCTTTCACCACATAACTCCATATTGTCCTTTTTTTATATATGACTTTCAGTCCTCATACTTGCATTGTCGTGCTTGGCCGTAATGACATTTAACCCGTTACCATACTGCCTAAGATGGTGTGTGTGAAATTTTGCTGGATGAGTATTGCCTTACGCCTACCAGCCATCAATTGCAAAGATCTTGGTCTAAACATTGGTGCTCCTTCTTTTGTTAACTATTGAAAATTCCCAACTGTTATTTTTATTTTTATTTTTTTTATAGATAGGACTATTTGCCCTCATGGGATTTAAGACAGTGGATTTTCCGGTGTTTGACCCATTACCAGACTCATCCGCTGTCTGATGGGGTTGCATCAAGTACAGTTTTAATACTGTAGTTAATGTAGTAATTTGTCCATTAATGAGAAAGTTTTAACATTTGGGTTCTGTTGGGTTAAGTGGCTATGGAAGGTTACCCTTATGTGACTTTACCCAGCCCTTCCCCAAATACACATCCAGAATTATTGGCAGTTCTAGTTTTGAGTTTGTCATACTCTTCCTCATTACTTTTCCTTTCTAGCCATAGTAATACCATAGTAGAAGTAATAAGTAATCGTACAGGTCATTGCAACCCCGGGCTCATCTGAAATGTGAGCCTGATGGACTGCAAGCTAAGCTGCCCTTATCCTGCACTCCATCATCATCCCTTCAAGAGATAGGGAGGAAGCAGATGAGTGTTTACGTAATTGGATAGTTACATATGAATACCTTCAGGAAATGCTATATTGGGTGGGATACAACTTGAAAAGCCAGCTTAACTTTGCAACACTTGAAGGGACTTGATGTTTGCCTCTTCCCCCCCCCCCCCAAGTTGTACACCCTCACAGAAATTATTTGGCACCTTTGGGTACGATGGTTGTGAAAATGAGCAACTTCTGCAGACACATATGAGTCTATAAATGTGGTGCCTAAAAACATATACCTCCCAGTATATAAATGAATCTTTTTGCAGTTTTAAGTTCTAATAATTACCAGCTATATTATTTGCTCTAATTCTTACAGGATGCCTCACCTATCACAATGCTTCATCCATGTTCCATGTTTCAGAATGATACGTGCTGTAAGAGTGCCAAATAATTTTTGTGCGGGTGTGTAATTCAGTGAATATTAGATGTACTTGGTTTATGTTTGTTGTATTGCATTCCTCATGATTTTTCTTGTTCTTTTGATCTATACGAAATTCATGTCCATAGATCAGATAGAAACAGTGCAGTGTGAAGAGGAAGCTAACATTTTTTTAATATTTTAAAATTAAGTAGTCTCTCATTTAGCAATCACTGTATCCTTGAAAACAATCATGCTAATTATTCCATAAGAATCATTTGTTATTTGGCTAATGTGGGAGAACTAATTCCAAGATTTTCCCAAAGCCCCTGCTTTGGCTGTCTTGAAAAAAGTACCCCCATCGCACAGATACATAAGTAGTGTCGAAATGGTGTTTTCTTTTTGTCCGGTTTCATTTTGATTCATGTGAAAATTCATGTGGGAAGTGAGTTTATTCAAACCAGACCAGAAGGACTGAACTAATTACATTTAATTTCACTCGGCCCCCTAGTGATTATAGCAGCTTTTCTCCCTCCAAAGAACTCAGTATAACTAATTTTTTTGTACAGTCAAACTGACCATGATGCATGTCATGGAAAATTGAGAATTTTTCCTGAATATTTTAAAGATATTTTTTCATTAAGCATCCCTTAAAATGTAGCAGATGCAAAATTGGACTTACAGTTAACATAGGCAAATGTTTCAGATTGCACCTGAGTGTTAATAGAGATCTAGCCTGCATGAATGCATCATTGTACAGTATTCTCTTTCAGTACCGATAGGTGGTGAAACAAGATTACCAAGCCGGCCTAACACTATCTCTGGGCGACAGAGGGAGCGGCCTAAGATAGATCTCCCCTTATTGTTTGAACCCCGGCCTCAACAATCTGATCTCCCAGAGTTGGATGCCAATGTTAAAGAAATCACAAGGAAAAATGGCAACCTAATTATAGAGAGCAAGGTAAGTTAAAGTGTAAAAGCACTGTGCTAGAGATACTATATTCATAGCTACCAGTATATATATATGATACCTGTTCTGTACATTAATTTCTAGGTGATCCCCCCCATTTCTCCAAGGTCCAGGAGTCCTCTTACATGTCACTTCTTTATATCTTCATTCTTACACAAATAGCTGACATCAAAATTTAATACTTGCAAGGGACCTGATGTCTATCTTAGGACTGATGTGATGGGATTGGCAAGGATGTTTTTTGGTATGTCTTGTTGAAGATCAGGAAAGTTTATTTTAACAAAATTTAAATAACTTCTTCCCTACCCATGGATGAGATTTAACTAACATTGTTTTGAACATCAGAGCACTTCCCTAGCCACTAAACTATCTCCTCCCCCTTGCTTACACTAAGTACACACATGGCAGTAAATTTCTGACCAGGGTGAGCAAGTTTTTTTTTTCCTGACAGAGGGCAGCACAATTAAATACAGTACAGTACCTTCGACTCAGTGTGGACGAGTTTCTTGAAGCAGTCAGGTGATTGAAACTGGAGTTCACCATGCCACAGGTGTCACAGAGTTAGTTGCCTATTCTTACTTTGCTTGAATAATATTTACATACCAAAGTCTGATAGCATCTGCTTTGTAATACATTGCTGGAAATATGATTCCGATCAAGTCAGCCATAACAACCATTCTGAACAGCTTGAAGACTATCTATCTATCTATTGCCAGACGCCTCAGTCCCGTTTGGGGTGGCCACAAACAAATCGCCTCCAAGTCGCCCTGTCCCCCGCCATTTCACTCCCCTGCTCCCAACTCACACCCCTCTCTCTCATATACCTCTCCACCCCATCCCTCCATCTCATCCTTGGCCTCCCCCTCCCTCTTTCCCCCTCCACCTCACTCACATACACTCTCTTCGTCAGTCTTTCACCCTCCATCCTCTCCACATGGCCAAACCACCTCAGTATGTTCCTCATAACGCTTCCTATCACATCCACATCAACACCACAACGCTCCTTTATATCCTCATTCGTCAGCCTGTCTCTCCATGTGACTCCACAGGCTCCTCTTAAATAACTCATTTCCACTGCTCTCACTCTTGACTTGTGTCCTTCCAACAACGTCCAAGTTTCACTTCCGTACGTTAGAGTTGGTATCACAATACTGTCATGTAGTAACTTTTTCACGTCCATGCTCACTTCCCTGTTTCTTATCACTGCTTTCAAAGAACCAGCAACCTTTCTTCCCTGCTGTACCCTTTCAAGCACTTCACCCTCCAAACCTCCATCCTTACTCATCACACTACCCAAGTACAGTAATCCCTCTAATATCCGAACGCCCAATATCCGAACATCCCCACTAACCGGACATAATCCTCCTGGGATCCAATATTCCCAAAATGGGCCAAAAACCGCAAAAAATTCGAAAAAAATCTGATTTTTTTTCCCTCCCATAATTTGAAATTCCCGCCTGGCGCCAAACAGCTGTTACACCATGGTCCCTTCACCCCTTCCTTCCTCCCCCTTCCCCCTCCCCTGTCAGGTTGCCATTTGGTATTTTTCATTACCAATTGTGGGCCAATTTGGTAATGAAAAATTCGTTTGGTAATGAATTAGAATAATGCATTACCAAATGGATTTTTCACATGTATGAAGATACACAGGATGGAGATGGTGGATTGTTTGCTCTCTCTGATTAATCTGCTACCCTACATAATGTGAAAATAATCAACATGGTGTTAGTTATAAGGAGAGTGATTACATGTATTTCCACTTGTATATATAATTAGTGAAGAATATATGCTAGCTTTACGAATTTGGTAATGAAAAGTTATATTTGACAATGAAAGTTGAGGAGATTGGTAATGTGGCTGTTGCGATCTGGCAACTCTGTTGCCCCACCAACATCAACAGTCACAGCTTAACTCCGATGGAGAGCAGATACTCATAACAGTGCAAGCCACAGGTGCTTGTTTTTTTGTGAATAAACAGTGAATAAACTGCAATACCTTGCCACTAGAACACACGGGAATTTACAGTGTTGTGCAGTGTTAAGAAATTAGAATTTAGAGTGCAGAGGATTAACTGTGGACTACAAACTGGCGGTTCAAACCAGTCCAAGAGCAAGGGACTTGTAAGTACCCAGAATGTTTAATATTGTATAAACTCATCTCTAAAACCTCATTTTATGGTTCTTTTGCATTTATTTCAGTCTTTTATGTCCCTTATTGGTGTGATTTGGGTCTTAAATAGGTGCAATGCATGTCCAGAGGGAGTTGTATAGGTGTTTTTCAGAGTTAGGGTCCATAAGTACAAGTCCATAAGCTGGGGCCCAATATCCGGACAGGACCACTATCCGGACCTGCCTATGGCTCTATTGATCCGGATATTGGAGGGGTTACTGTACTTAAACGTACTCACATTTTCCAATTCCTCACCATCCAACCTCGCTGTACATTCACTGACTTCACCTCTCTCAAAGACCATCACTTTACTCTTCCCTACATTCACCTTTAGATTCCGTTTCTTACACACTCTCCCAAACTCATCCACCAAGCCTTGCAGCTTGAAGACAACATTACATTATGTGTGATTGAGTAACAGTAAATGTCAAATTTATAGACAGTTTCTTTGTCGATGTGTGTGTGTGTGTGTGTGTGTGTGTGTGTGTGTGTGTTCTTACCTGATTGTTCATACCTAATTGTATCTTTACAGGAATGAGTCAAGCTTGTACTGTCCTGTGTATTAAACCATTTTTAACATACATATTCTTAAATTTATGAATTGTCTTGGCACACACTATTTCATTTGATAGAGCATTCCACTGATCAGTTGCCCTATTTGGGAAACTGAATTTCCTTACATCTTTATCACCTCTCTTTTTATGTATTTTTCTGCAGTGTCGTCTTCCTGATACTTCCCCATAGTTTATATACTTATTTATGTTTATTTTCTCTTTCCCTGTGATGCATTTATATTGCATAATCATGTCACCTCTTTTCCTTCTCTCCTGTAGTGTTGGTAGAATCAGTTTTTCTAGTCTTCCTTCCTAGCTCAGATCCCTTAAGCCTGGAACCCATCTTGTAGTGGCCCTTTGTACGTTTTCAGTCTTATCTTTGTGTTTTTTGAGATGAGGACTCCAGATTACTGATGCATACTCCAGAGTTGGTCTGATGAATGATACTATTATCTTTCTCAGAATGTCTTCATTTTTATATTCTAATGCAATTCTCATATTACCAAGCAGTGTATACATGTTACGTACCTTCTCATTGATGTGGTCAGCCGGAGATAGTCTGTTTTTGTTAATCACTCTTAGGTTCTTTTCCTTTTCTGGTATGTTTAGGCTTGAACTACCTCACTTGTAAGCCCAGTATGGACTTTTTTCACATTTACCAAACTTAATTACATGACACTTGTCCGCATTAAATTCCATTTGCCATATATTGCTCCATTCATGAAGTTTATTTAATCCTTCTTGTAGCTCTCTGCAAGAATCTGTATTAATTGCATCATCAAACATATTTCAATAGCATTCATTTCCAGTTCTGCTGTCAGTGTCATTTATATATACTGAAAACATAATTGGTGTCAGCACTGATCTTTGTGGAACTCCACTAGTCACTTCTCTCCATGATGAGTAAATTCCCCTTAGTATTGTTTTCATTTCTCTCTCTCTCTCTCTCTCTCTCTCTCTCTCTCTTGAGAAAATCTTGCCTCCAACAGTACAGGTTACCTTGGATTCCACCTTGATGGTACATTTTCCATAAAAGTCTTTGGTGTGGTACTCTGTCATATGCTTTCTTGAAATCTAAATAGATACTGTCCATCCCTCCTTCTCTTTTCTTAAATGTTTCTGCAACTCTATCATAGTAGCCAAATAGATTTGTAGCATGATCTTCCCTTTCTAAAACCAAACTGCCTTTCTGTTATCATATTGTTTTCTTCTAGATGGTTTACCCAAACTTTTCATGTCAGCTTTTGTAGTATCTCGCAATACTGTAGTCGCGGCACTCTACTCTGAGGTTATTATTATCGTGCCCTGGCAACCTAGCATTCAAAAGTGCGTTTGATTTTGTGTATAATATGAGACGCATGTGATTCATGTGGAAAATGTTTTGTGTATAATAATATTTGTGTATATTTGTGCATAATAACATGATTTCGTGTATAATACGAAATCGGATGCACTTTTGAATGGTAGGTTGCCAGAGTACGATAATGACAACCTCAGAGTTGTGCGCAGCGACTATAGTCAGGGATACTGGTCAGTAGTTAAGTGGATTCAGTCTCTTCCCTCTCTTGAGTAGGAGAACAGTGTTTGCTTTCTCCCAAAAATCAGGTAGCTGTTTATTACTAATGTAGTTTTTATTTTATGTGACAGATGTCACAATTCTTGTATAGTGAAACCTTACTATAACAGAGTACAGTAAATGGGGCCCAAGCCATTCCGAAAAAGCAAAATTCTGATAAAAACGATATCCGAACTTCCCTCTGCAAACTTGAACTTTTTCCAATATATCAGACAGTAGTCCGGATCGCGCCAACGGTTTTTAAACTGTTTTCACTACCATTGCAGTACTGTACTGTATTAAACATTCACCACAATAATCAAATTGTATAATATACATGATATTACTGTGCTGTACACTGATAAACATGTCTTTTATTTACCTTAGTGTGGTGAACATAGCTGAAGTGGTCAGGCAGTCCGGACTGCCTCTGGCTTTATCAGACTTTTTCCGATATATAAGATCATAGTCCAGTAGCTCTTCATTTCTGATAAAAGTGAATTCCGGTCTATTGAAGCCCATTGTGTCGAGGTTTTACTGTAATTGTTAAAGTAATCTATGTGTGTGTCGAGTGCTAGTGAATTTCAAGTGGAAGAACTGGCACTATTGAGAAACAAAAAACCTGATTATTATTATTAGTGGTAGGTGGCGGCGACCATCATCCACTCACTTGTAGTGCTGCTTACTTCTTCCTTAGCCTTTATCATTCTTTTTCTGTGCCTGCCCTCCTCTCTCCCTATTTCTACCATCTTTCCTATCACTTCTTATTGCTTTTCGTTCCTTTGCAGGTTGCTTTACATCGAGTAACAAGCCAAATGGTTTCCTGTAAGCCAAGAAACCATTTACAATGCTGGATGGTAACAATATAACCAAACCATACGTGCTCCCTACATGTCAGCATGTGGGTTGGTGGAGGGTTAGTGCCCCTCCCTGTAAAACAAATAACTCAAAGTCAAATGGCCACCCCTTATGGGATTATGGCGCCTGGCAGTAGTTAGATAGATTATTATTATTATTATTATTATTATTATTATTGTTATTATTATTATTATTATTATTATTATTATTATTACCCATATGTATAGTGCTCGACAAAAGTATTAAGCGCCCTGCGTCCCTTCTACAAAACAAACCTTTCAGCATTGAAAAAACATGTAAATAATGCATTATATTTACCTTTAATGCTTGGTAGGGTATCCTTTGCGCTTCTTCACGGACCTGAGACGTTGTGGAAGTGAAAGGGTGAGGTTCCTCAGGTGCTGGGGTGGTATTCTTGCCCAGGACTCATGAATGGCTGCTTGGCAGAGAGCTCACGTCCTTCCCTTGGAGATTCTTCTTTACGAGGTACCAGAGGTTTTCTATCGGGTTGAGGTCTGGGCTATTGCCTGGCCAGTCTTTCATGAAGGAGACCTCGCAGTCACGAAGCCAGTTGGTGACCGATTTGGCTTTATGAGCAGGTGCACCGTCCTGCTGAAACACTCGTGCACCTGTGAGCTCAAAGGACTCGGGTAAATGATCACAAAGAAGCTCCAGGTAAACGTCCTGATTCACCCTGCAGTTCTTGGGAAGCACAACAAGCTTCCCCAAACCCTTCCCATAGAAATAACCCCATACCATAAGTGAATCAGGGTGTTTAACTGCGCTCTCCACGTAATGGGGGTCAAGTGGGTCACTACCTCTGCACCGGTACACGCGCACTCCTCGATTACAGGTAACAGTAAACGTTGCCTCATCAGACCACAACACTGACAACCATTGGTCCTCACCCCAGTTAAGGTACTTGTTAGCAAAGGCAAGCCTACGAAGGCGCTGGTAACGTGTAAGAAGAGGGTTTCTCACAGGCCTGTGGCTTGTGTAACCAAGTTCATACACTCTTCGAGACACCGTGCACACTGAGACTTCACCAAACACTTCCGGGTTGCTCTCCTTAATTTTCCTTGCACTCACACGAGGGTTAGACTCCACTTCACGTTTTAACACATTAACAGACCTCGGGGAAGTTTTCCTGGGCCTACCAGACCGCGGTTTCTCTGTAGGAACGTTACCACTATTTTCCACTCGAAAACGGGCACACCACCTCCGCACTGTCGATCGAGCCACACCAACCAAATCACTAATTTCCTTTGTGGGGTGGCCTGCCTCCTTTAGAGCAATGATCTGTGATATGATTTCACTTGAAAGTTCACGGGTAGGGGCCATAGCAAAATCCTCTCACGCAGCCCGTAGGCAACTGAGGCAGCAGCCAACCAGCGTGCAGTAAGGCCTCAGGCTGCTGTGACGTCATGTTAGCGGCCCAAACATCTGGCTCAGTTTTTAGTCCAAAAAAAAGTGATTCTTTTTTCGCCAAAAGTATTGCACGCCCTGACATAGGGGCTCGATACTTTTGTTGAGCACTGTACAGTACCCCTCCTGATTGTGGCAGTGTTCTTTGATCTTTCAGCCATGTAAACATCAAAACACACATGAGAATATCCAGTATAATGCTAGACACTAAGAAACAATGCATAAACAATAAAAATCCACAAATACCCTACCTAAATGTACAGTACCTCTCCTAATTGTGAGTGTTCTTTGGTCTTTCAACTGTGTAAACATCAAAATGCGCATGGGAATATCCAGTATATTGCTAGTCACTGAGAAGACAACGCATTGACAACAAAAATCCACAAATTAATCAGTGAAGACGACGGTTGCAGAAACAGTTTTAACCCTTGTGGGAACTATAAGCTTTCAGTAAATTTCTGGGACACCAGCAGAGCTGAGAACCCAGCTATGGCTGCCTCCGCGCTCACAAAGAAAAACATTTCCATAGCCAAATTTACTTCCGGAAATTGGTTACATTGAATTACAGTATATACCATCATTGTCGCTGGTGTTTATACTATATGCTGATAAAAACACACAAAACTGATGGGGTAAAGTACAGAAATGCTATGAGAATAAACATGTTCAAGAGTAAAAATTCCTTCAAATAACTTCCCAATATCCTAGCGCAAAATTTTGCCCGCGCCGTGCAAGAGCTAAGCGTATGTCTTGACGTAGATTTTCATGTGCTTTCTCATGGTGTTTTTTATTATTATTTTATTTTATTTATTTTATTTTATTATGTGTTTGACTCTGGGCATAGGCTTCACAGCCTGCTCCCAAGGCCCAGTAGTCCACCTACGTACCATACACCCCCACTTTGGCGCTAACACCCACTGTTCATATTGAATACATGCTAGGGCCACTTCATACAAGACTGGTGTATTGGTATTAGTGGGGGTACTTTTACGACATGTCGTTGGGCTATTTGGTAGGGCAATGAAGCCTGCTTTTATGAAATTCATATCCTTAAACTGTTCCCTGCTCCAGCAGGGATTCGAACCTGGGTCCATTAGGACTGCAGGCCACTTCTCAACCGATTAAGCCACCGTCTCCCCCCAACAGTATTTGATTAAATTCCCCCAGACTGAAAAAAATCACTCATGGTGATGCAGGAAGGGAAGTGGTGGGAGGCCAGGCAGGCAGAGCACTAAGCAGGGGTAGGGGAGGACAGGGGGACGGGGAGGGAGACATGCCTGGCAGCGCTGAGCTTGGAGGAGAGACAAGGGAGGGGGGGAGAAGCGATGGTGGCTGGGAGACTTTGACTGTTTGGTGAGGAGCCAGACGGCCACATTTGCTCAGCTTGTGGGTTAGGGGCTATTACCTGGCCTTGACCAGGGAGGCCAGCTGGCTGCTAAACCAGTTCTTTTAGTTTGTAGGCTGCCCATCCAGCAGTGTCAGAAATTTTATGTTCGACTATGGACATATAAATCTGGATATGGATATAATAGTGCCAAGGTCTGATGTTTGGATATGGAGCATGTGGATGATGGAGCGAATACTGTACATGCATATTGTACAGCTCGCAGTGTAATTGCTTTGTTTTGGGATGCTGGCTGGCCATCACGCAGCAACACTGCTTGGCACCCACGTACACTCGCCACATCCCATTTTTCGGATCCCCCCCTCCCTCGCGCCCCGCCCGTGTTATCATATTCCTGTGGGTCCCTGGATGTTAAAGTGAATGGACGTTGTGCCATAGGTCATTAGGCAGCATATGACTATACTGTATTAGGCCTTTGCACTCTATGGAATTTATATTAAGCAAGCAGTGAATATAGCTCTCATTTTTTACATTTCTTTGGAAGAAGTGCAGTGTGTTGTGGCCTGTGTTCCATGCTCGAATAGAGTATGGTATATATTGTAATGGGTAAGAGAAGACCATCCCTGACTGGTTGTTCTTGCCAAAAATTGAAATGTAGGATGATGTATTCAAAGTTCCCAAGTTGGAAACTCTTCTGTTTTCAACCAATTTTATACTTACTGTATTTGTTTTTATTTTGTTTTCAATATATTTTTTGCGGTTCGGCTTGAAAGAGCAAGATATAAGAATTAAATTGATAGAGCTGTTAACTTTTTTTCTTACAATGGTAGCACTACAGGCTTTATGGTGGGATAACTTCATATACAGTACTGTACTGCACTGCACTTGGTGTATAAAAAATTTGTCTGTATGCTACTGTAAGTTGCATGTTTTTTTCCCCATATTACATACTAATAAGAATTTTGGATTTGCAGAATTATAAAAGTACAATTGAAGATATGGAGTACATTTCCGAACTTGGTAATGGCACCTCCGGCAATGTGGTCAAAATGCGTCACAAGTCATCTAAAAAGGTCATTGCAGTCAAGGTCAGTAGATGTTGAGCAAGAAAGCCAGGACTACAGCTTGTTGAGATATTAAGTGTACAGTAATTGCACCTGGATAATATCAGACAGTGTAAAAGCACAGTACAATTACAGTAGTGAGGTAGTGCAGGTACTGAGTATTGCTATAGTCTGTTAGAGTATCAGTCACTTTTGTAGTATAATTATTTTAAGGTTAGGTAAGTTTGTATATATGTATTCAGTATATTGACCAGTCAGAGTACATATTCCATTCTGTAACAAATCACTCTGCTTTTTAACTCTAGCAAATGCGACGGTCAGGGAACATGGAAGAGACAAAACGTGTATTTTTTGATCTTGAAGTGGTGCTCAAGTCCCATGATTGCCCCTACATAGTGCAGTGCCTCGGCTGCTTCATCACCGATTCAGACGTTTGGATCTGTATGGAGCTCATGGCCACCTGCCTCGATAAACTTACCAAAAAGTACAAGCAGCCTATACCTGAACCTATCCTTGGCAAAATATCTGTGGCTGTGAGTATTCCCTTATGTTGAATGAAACAGTGCTGTAATTGACTTACCAGTAAGTCAGTGGTGGTTTGTATTACTTTAAGTTGGTTTCAAATTTTTGAATGAATCATCCTCTGTTGAACTAATAAAGATTTTAGACCTGTGTTATGAGGTACTGGTAGATTAATGCACCCACTGATACTTTCCTAACAGACGCTGAAAGCTCTGAACTACCTGAAGGAGTCTCATGGCGTAATCCACCGAGATGTAAAGCCTTCCAACATCCTGCTGGACGAGCGGGGCAACATCAAGCTATGTGACTTTGGTATCTCAGGGAGACTAGTAGACTCCAAAGCCAAAACTCGGAGTGCTGGATGTGCTGCCTACATGGCTGTAAGTCCTGTCTACTTTACTGATAATATTTTAAGATGGGAATTCAGGTTTGGGGGTGTCATACTGTATTGTATCGTTTATGAAAATTCCAACGTGCACCCATGCATTGGCTTTGGTCACTTAATGGCGACTCCTTACACTGCTTGATCATTGACAGCCTCCCTGTTCATTTCTGTGTCCCTGAGATCACACTCTATGACCACATTCCAGGCATTATTATGCATTGGACGCATTTTACTTCAACGCCTCTTTTTTCGCACAAGAAAAAAGTTTCCGTGTTGTCTCACAATTCGCGAATTTCCCCACAATTCGGTACTCCCAGCTGGCAGCTGACACGCAGCAGACGATGCATATCGATGCTCAGTCTAGGCACTGTCTGTTTTTCTATGCAACAGTTTTCCTTGATCTTTATACAGCAGGTCCAGCAGGGCAGTAGACACATGAGTTTGTTATTGTTTATAATCATAATGTACGATCTTCAGCCGTGTCGTGAGTACACAGGTCCAGCTGGGCAGTAGACACACGTTTGTTATTGTTCGTGATTGTAACGTACGATCTTCAGCCGTGTAGTGCTACTGTTTCTTAATAAAGAATCATTACATGTTTCTCATAACACTTTTTTTATTTTTGTTTTCATGGACAAATACCTGAAATTGATGTAAAATAAAGCTTATCGATATTTAAGGAAGGAAAGAATAATAACCATCCCAATACAGAGATGGTAGACTCAGCCCACCAGTTTTTGATTCTGTTTGACTCTATTATAGCCTCTCTTCCTTGTAGCAGTGAGTAAAATAATGTTGTTATAATTTCTCCCTTCCTTTTAGTGACAAAGAGGACATATAAAATGACTGGGGTTTAGTTGACTTACTTTGATTTCGAAAATTAAATAATCTGGTGAAAAGTGGCAGCTTTTCCTTGGTCAGTGACATCAGGAACAGCCCATCCACTCTCAACACACCTTCACTTGCTTTTCAAGCCATTCTTCACTTTATTTCTGGTAAGGATTTTTGGTGTTGCAGCTCTTTATAACAGTTTTAATGTCTTTTCAGGCACATGTTTATTGTGTTATGCTGTTTTAGCACTAGTAAACACTCTTCCTTTAATTTTGGGTAGGGCCTGTTTGGTGTTATAGTACTTTCTGATAGGGTAGGTACATGTCTCCCCAGAACACTCCTGTTTTTCCCATTGATTCTTAACTTCACAATTCGACGTTTCACGGTTCACAAGGTTTTGGTGGAACATCCAAGCTGCAAAAAAAAGGATTTACTGTGTATATATATATATATATATATGAATCAATCAATCAATCAATCATTTCCTGTGGCACCCTCGGGGATGCATAGGGCCTCGATGAACTCACACCACCACATCCTATCTTGTGCTAACTCCTCAAGATCTCCCCAACACTCATCTCCAGCTTCCCGTCTCATTGTCCTCACCCACGTCTCTTTTGGCCTTCCTCTACCTCTCCTACCAGGTGCCACCCACCCTGGTGTACCTCGTACTATTCCCTGTCTCCTATATACATGTCCTAGCCACTTCCATCATGAGAATCTAACATATTCATCGATCGGCTGCACTCCCGTTATTTCTCTAATTCTACTATTTGGTATCCTTTCCCACCACTTAACTCCTAATATTCTTCTAAGTGCTTTATTTTCAAACACCAAGAATTTATTTTCCATAGTCACTGTGCTGTACCAAGACTCGTGTCCATAAATTAAGATACTCCTAACCATTACCTTATAAAGTTTGATTTTTGTATGTACAGAGAAATTGTTATTATTCCAAATATTTTTAAGCATTCCCATTGCCTGATTAGCCTTCTTTAACCTTTCCTCGAATTCAAAGTTCAAAGAACCATCCTTGGCTAAATAAGTACCTAAATATTTAAACCTATCAACTTGCTTTACAACCATACCTCCAATTACACATTCCTGCGCATTTTCCATATTCATATTGATTATTTCAGTTTTTCCACAATTAATAACCAAACCCACCTTGCGACCTTCACTCACCAAACAGTCCAACACTCTCTGCATCTCTTCTGGCCCATCACAAATCAAAACTATATCATCTGCATAATCTAAATCCAAAAGTTTCCTGTTCTCTCCCCAAAGTATCCCTGCACCGGTTTCTGTTCCAACACGTTTCATAATGTAATCAATGACCAATATAAATAGTAAAGGCGATAGAACACCACCTTGAATTACTCCGGACATGACTTCAAACGAATCACTCAGACAACCATCAACCATCACTTTACAAAATGTGTCCTCATGCATGTTCATAATGACCCTCACAAACTCCTCTGGTATTCCATAATGTCTCATGATCTTCCCCATAGACTCTCTCGAAACACTATCAAAAGCCTTTTCAAAATCAACAAAACAAAGACTTAACGGTACTCTCATTTCATTAACTTGCTGCATCAAATGCCTAACTATAAAGATCTGATCATTGCAACCACGTCCCTTTCTAAAACCAGCCTGTTCATCCCTCAGAATACCCTCAACCACCGGCTCCAACCTATTTAACAACACTCTACTGAAAACTTTCAAAGCTATCGGTGACAAAGAGGTTCCCCTCCAATTACCACATTCACTCTGGTCTCCTTTCTTCGGAACTTTAACAATTACACCATTCTTCCAAACTGATGGTAGTAACCCCGTCACCCATATCTTATTGAATAGCTTGGTCAAGATCATTATTAATCTATCCCCCTCCACTTTAAACATTTCCGGAAATAAACCATCCTCCCCTGGTGCCTTATTATTCTTTAACTGTTTTACTGCTTTCTCCACTTCTGCAAGCCTCAACTCTCCTGTTTCTATATTTAAATCTTCCTGAGCAGACGGTATATCTTCTTCTGGTGGTATTGGTCTATTAAGAACTGTCTCAAAATGCTCTTTCCATCTATTTTTAATATCTCCATCTTTGGTCAATAAATTTCCTTCCCTGTCTCTAATTGGTATTTCCTTGCGTTTACCTGCATTACCACTCAGTTCTCTAATCGATTCATATGCTATTCTTTGACTCTGTCCATCATTTTTGTTTATTAGGATTTCAGTCTCTGCAACCTTTTCATCCACACATCTTCTTTTATCTCTCCTAGTTAACCTTCTTACTTCTGAATTCAAACTCCAGTACGCAGCTCTTGCTAATTCAATCTCTCGTTCATCAACGCATTGCATCTCACTCCTCAATTTAGCCTCACCTCTCTTTTTTATCATATCCCACGTTTCCTCTGATATCCATTTCTTTCTCCTGAATCTGTGTCTCCTTCCAATCGTACATTCAGCAGTCTCATGCAAAACTTTGTTCACATCCTCCCACATCTCATCTACACTTCTCTCCCCCTCTTCCAACGTTTCCAACACCAAAAACCTATTTCTGCATTCTAATCTGAATTCCTCCTTTTCTTCTCCTTCTCTTCTAAGCTTAACAATATCGTATCTACCAACACCAGATTTTTCCTTCTTCTGATTTTTAAGTTTAAACCTTATTTTTGCAATGCTGAGTTGATGGTCACTACCAATATCCGCTCCCCGTTTAACATGAACATCTAGCAGAGAACTTCTATGCCTCCTACTGATAGCGATGTGATCAATCTGATTTTTATAATTTCCACACGGCGACACCCAAGTTGTCTTGTGTATATTGCAATGCTGAAAGAGTGTGCCCCCGATGACTAAGTCATTTGCTAGACAGAAGCTTCCAAACCTCACTCCGTTTTCACTCATCCAACTACCAACTCCCATCTTACCCATACATGCCTCAAATCCCTCATTTGAACAGCCCATTACCGCATTAAAGTCTCCAACGCAGATCAAAACATCATGTCTATATGAATATATATATATATATATATATATATATGAATGAAAGACTGACTAAGGGTGTATGTAGGTGAGGTGGAGGGAGGGAGAGGGAGAGGTAGACCGAGGATGAGGTGGAGGGATGGAGTTGAGAGGTATATGAGGGAGGGGTTGGTGAGTTGGAGGGAGGGTAGTCAAATGGTGGATGATAAAGCGACTTGGAGGCGTTTAGTCTGCGGCCACCCTTTGCGGGATTTGGGCGTCGGGCTATAGATATATATATATATATATATATATATATATATACAGTATATATATATATATATATATATATATATATATATATATGTATATATATATATATATATATATACAGTATATATATATATATATATATATATATATATATATATATATATATATATATATATATATCTGTCTATCTATCTCCATCCATCTTCCAATCCTACGTTGCCCCATGAGGAGTGTAGAAGCCCAGGGCTAGGCAGTTGGTCCTGACATTTAATATGAGAGTGACCAGCCTCACTCATCCCTATGTGGCATTACATGAGCAATAAACCCCAACCATCCCTTGGATATAAACCTTCACCAGCTCAATCTGATTGGAGCACAATAATTACCCACTAAACCACCAGGCGCCAAAATTTGGTTATGTGGTTACCACCGAGCTTAGTGGCTTAGTTGGTACAGAGGTAGCTTGCAGTCCCACTGGACCCAGGTTCAAATCCCCGCTAGGGCAGGGAGCAGTTTAAGGATTTGAATTTAATTAAAAACAGACTCTACTGCTTTACCAGAAGACCCTCCGACATGTCGTAAAAATACCCCCACTAATACCAATACACCAGACCTGCATGAGACAGCCCTTGCATGTATTCAGTATGGACGGTGGGTGTTAGTGCCGAAGTGGTGACATGTAGAGGTGTATGGATTGTAGGAGGACTACTGGGCCTTGTGAGCAGGCTGTGAATCCTATGCGCAGAGTCGAAAACATGAGAAAAAAAAATGGTTTCCTGATGTACAGGAAACCATTTTGCTTGTCACTTAGTGCAGAGTCACCCACAGGCAGAAGGAAGAGGAATGAATGAAGGAATGAAAGACAGAAGAGGAAGTGTAAAGTCACCGTTAGGCAGAAGACGAGGAAAGGCTGAAGGAAAGAAAGACAGAAAAGGATGGAAGGAAGGATGGAGGAGAGGAAAGAGCAGACACCCGAGAGCAGCACTACATCAAGTGAGTGGGTAGTGAGTGCCCCCATCTACCACAGCATACTTATAGATAGATAGATATAGATATATATATAGATATAGATATGTAATATATATCTGTCTATCTATCTTTCTATTGCCAGACACCTTAATCCCGTTCGGGGTGGCCACAAACAAATTGCCTCCACGTCGCCCTGTCCCCCGCCATTTCACTGCCCTGCTCCCAATTCACACCCCCCTCTCTCATATACCTCTCCACTCCATCCCTCCATCTCATCCTTGGCCTCCTCCTCCCTCTCCCCCCCTCCACCACACTCACATACACTCTCCTCATCAGTCTCCTACCCTCCATCCTCTCCACATGGCCAAACCACCTCAGTGTGTTCCTCCTAACGCTTCCTATCACATCCAAATCCACACCACAACGCTCCTTTATATCCTCATTTATCAGCCTGTCTCTCCATGTGACTCCACAGGCTCCTCTTAAATAACTCATTTCCACTGCTCTCACTCTTGACTTGTGTCCTTCCAACAACGTCCAAGCTTCACTTCCATATGTTCTAGTTGGTATCAGAGTACTGTCATGTAGTAACTTTTTCACTTCCATGCTCACGTCCCTGTTTCTTATCACTGCTTTCAAGGAACCAGCAACCTTTCTTCCTTGTTGTACCCTTTTAAGCACTTTGCCCTCCAAACTTCCATCCTTACTCATCACACTCCCCAAGTACTTAAATGTACTCACATTTTCCTTTTCCTCACCATTCAACCTCACTGTACATTCACTGACTTCACCTCTCTCAAAGACCACCACTTTACACTTCCTTACATTCAGCTTTAGATTCCGTTTCTTACACACACTCCCAGACTCATCCACCAAACCTTGCAGCTCCCCTTCGTCTTCACTTAAACAACACAGTATCATCTGCAAACAACAGTACAGGGAGTTTCCAAACACTACTCTCTCTCACTAGGGCCACTGCAACATCCACTGCCCTACCTTGTATCTCTTTTACTGCCCGATCCATGCACAGATTGAACAACCATGGATACATGACATATCCCTGTTTCAACCCAACCTTCAAAGAGAAAAATTCACACCTTTCACCATCCACACTCACTGCAGCCTTAGCACCATCATACATACTCTTCATAGCATTCAACAACTTCCCATCTGCTCCATAAATTCTTAATAATTTTGACAATCCATGTCTATCCACCCTGTCATATGCTTTCTCCAAATCCATGATGGCCGCATACAACTTCTTTTCCTTCTGTAAAAACTTTTCCACTAAAGATTTAGGAATGAATATCTGATCTACACAACCTCTTCCCTTCCTAAGTTCTCCCTGTTCTTCTCCAAATAATTCCTCTGTTATTTCCCTAACTTTGTCAGTAAGTATCCTAACATACACTTTTCCTATTACACTAAGAAGACAAATGCCCCTAGAGTACCAATATACCACACACTTCATTTTCCCCTTTTCATTTGTACAAGGGAATAATTATACATGACTTCCAATCCTCCGGGACTCTACCTTCCTCCCTGGCCTATCTGCACATTCTCCACATCCACTCCACTACTATCTCTCCCCCATGCTTCAGCATTTCACCACACACTCCATCAATTCCTGGGGCTTTCCCCAATTTGACTTTCTTCATTGCTTCCACAACTTCTGTCCTACTGATTTCTTCCTGTCCTCACCTCCCTCCTTCTCCCAACCATTCCCCAGTCACTTATACTCGCATTACTTCCATTCTTTATGTTCAACAATTCCTCAAATATTTCTCTCCATCTGCTCACTTTTTCTCCCTTCTCCACTAATAATCTACTATTTTTATCTTTCACTCCCCTACTAACTTCACTGCCACCCTTTCTTACTCTCCTCACGTCTTTCCAGAACATTGTCTTACAGTCCCTTCACTTTACACTCAAATTCCTTCCAAATTCCACATCCACTTTCTTCTTACTCTCTCATTACTCTTTTCACCTTTCTCTTCCTTTCTACATATAACTCTCTCTTCCGCCTCTCAACTTCTTCCATGCCCCTATTTCTCATCCATTCATTGTATGCTTTCTTCTTTTGTACCACGGCCTGTCTCACCTCTTCATTCCCCCATGCTGTTCCTTGCACCCCCTTCCGTCTTCTCTTCACCCCAAACACCACATCACATGCTCCACACATTTCTTCTGTGAATATCTTGCACACACCTTCCACGTTTCCCATCCGCTCCAGTTCATATTTACCCAATCGTTCCTCTACTTCTCTCTTATATTCTGCCTTTTTCTCATCCTCTTGTAACCATTCCACTCTCCTTGCAACTACTCCTTCCTCCTGTCCTTCCCCTCTTCTATTTCTCCATCTTACTTGGATCTTGATTCTGGCCACCACCAAGTAGTGGTCAGAAAGTCCACTCCCCCAATCTCTATAAGATCTTGCATCCATTACACATCTTCGCATGCTTTCATCCACACACACATAATCAATCATTGCTTTCCTTTCATCCAGTTCACCACCCACCTTTCTCATCACTCGCCATGTATACCTGTGAATCATTTTGTGCCTGACGACAGTATTGGCTATCACCAACCTCCTCACGGCACAAATGTCCACTAACGCACTGCCATTCTCATCTATCTCAGCAGGCACACCCCACTCACCAACTATTTCATCCACCTTCATATTCCCTACTTTACCATTCAAATCACCAATCAAAAACACTCTCTCATTTCTTCCAAACTTTTACATACACACTTCCACTTTTGTCCAGAACTCTTCTCTCACTCTGCGTACATGATCTTGCATTGGCGCATACACGCACACAATCGCCCACATTTGTATTCCAACTTTTAGTCTTACCCACAGAATTCTTGACCCAACAGATCCATACTCTCTTATGTTTTTCTTCCAACTGTTACTCACAACAATACACACTCCTTTTGCCCTCTCATTCACACATGCTCCTGCACATATACCCCATCCATACTCCCATTCTCTTACACTCTCTCCTCTCCGTTTAGTTTCAGTTACTCCACATACATCCACTTTCGCATCCTCAAGCACCTGGACAATCTCTCTCTCTTTCACATCATCATTCACACCCCTTACATTCCACGTCGCGATCCGTACCATGTCCTTTGTCCGGTCCTTGGTCGTCATCTTTTGGTCAGACCTGTTCGAGGATTCTTGTTCGTCTTTTTAGTTAGCTGTTTTCTGGGGAGGGGCACTAACCCTCCACCAACCCTTTTAGTCGCCTCATACGATAAGCATACTTCCCCAGTATTTTCAAGAATACTCCCCCAGTATCCGATTGTCCTGAAGCCATTTTGTCACCTTTCTTGACTTGTGACATGGAGCTGAATCGTGCATGAAAAAGTCGCACCCATGATTAGCAAAAAAAGTTTAACAAATGATCTTTCAGAACTTGAATGTGTTGGCCACCATTCTTCATCAAGTTCTTAGGAAGAAAGTAAGGCCCCCCCTTCCCATTTGACCTGAGAAACACCCCCATACCATTACTGATTGTGGGTGCTTAACAGTCAGCACCGTGTAAGCAGGGTCATATCGACTACAGGAGGCAGGGCGATGAATCTTGGCAGACTGCACCTGGAACTCTTGAAATGTGCTTTCATCGGAAAACATAAGTTTTCTACACTCATCCGATGTCCAGTGTGCATACTTCTTGGCAAACTGAATGCGCTGCTTCTTCATGCACTCAGTGAGGAGCAGTTTCTTGTCTACGATGCGGCTTGGTAAACCCAGCTCCTTCTGCAAGCAGTGTTGGATAGTTCGAATTGAGATGTCTTGTAGCAGCTGAGGATGCATTCTTTTCAATTCTGCTGCTGTCAGTCGAGGATTCTTGATTACTTCCCTCTTCAGAAGTGCATTTGTACCTCTGGAAGTCATCCTTTTCTTTCCACCACCATACTTGTGCTCTGGTACGACATCAGGTGGCAGGCCGCGTACTGCGCAAGAATCTTCATGACGGTCGACTTTGTGTGTCCAGTACGTTCACAGATCATGTTGATAGGGACATTATCCTGGCTCCGTGCAGTGATACGGACCCTCTCATCCCTTGAGGAGTACTTTCCAGGCATGGCAACTCAACTCTAGGAATATAACAGGGCAAACAGTAATGCATATGAAAAAAGAGGTAGGTGCAAGCTCGGACCAAAGGGAACATATACTCCCACTCTTGCTTCTGGGGAAGCACTGACGTGCTGAATGTTTCACCACCTCCTGCCAACACCAGAGGAGTTGCCAGTTACTTCATGCCCCCCAAAATTCACTTGGTAGAGATGAAAACACAAAGCAAAGACAGACAACTCTCCCATAGCAGTTTTTTGTGTGGGTCCTAAGTCAGTTTGTAGTGGGTGTATATATATATATATATATATATATATATATATATATATATATATATATATATATATATAAAATAAATATATATATATATATATATATATATATATATATATATATATATATATATAAAATAAATATATATATATATATAAAATAAATATATATATATATATATATATATATATATATATATATATACACACACACACACACACACACACACACACACACACACACACACACACACACACTTTCTCGCATTCCATCTGGTAGACGGGAGTTCGCGCCTCGCTCAGGTTGCGAAAAGTTTCACTGACGAAGTGGGTGGTTACTGTCCCCCTTGAGCAAGTGGACGGGTGTGTGCGTGTGTGAAGGTCACAGCCTTGCCTTTAGATAGGACTATATGAGCTCTCAGCTCCCTTCCGGGAGGGTAAAAGCTGACGATCACGACCATCAAGTGTTCCTGACCGACCCGGTGAATTACCCGGTGAATTAAATACACACACACACACACACATGCACGAGGTGCAAGCCAAAAGTTCCAGTAATATGAATATTGTAGGAGAGTAAGTTACCTCCTAGTTCTCACTGTCACCTTCGAAGTAGTCCCCTTGGGCATTTATTCAGTGGTCCCAGCATTTTTTCCATGAGTCCACGCATCCCTGGAAGGCTTCATGCGTGATGGTCCTGAGCACCTCATGTGATTCTGTCTGGATCTCCTCAATCGAGTCTAGTCGACGCCCTTTTAGTCGTAATTTCCACTTGGGAAATGGAAAAAAGTCGTAGGGGGCAAAGTCAGGCAAATAGGTTCAGTGGGGAATGACTACCGTGTTAGTGGCAGCCAGGACTTTCCAGACAACAGTTGATGTGTGGGCGGGGACGTTGTCGTGATGCAGGACTCAGTCCTTGTTCTTCCACTGTTCTGGACGTTTGTGGTGGATATTCTCCTTCAGACGCTGCAAAACTTCTCAGTAAAGCTTTTTGCTGACAGATTGACCGGGTGGGACAAATTCTTTGTGAACCATCCCTTGAATGTAGAAGAAAACGATCAACATCGACTTGACATTGGTGTGCCAATGCAAAACCGACAAACCACATACAATAGTAAGCGTATCTCAACGACACATCCACTCACAGACACAGCCTGGGCCACACTGATGCACAAGGGGTGCTGCTGACTCCTCCTAGCAGCAAAAGGCAAAACTGCAAACAATTGGCTCCTCTTGTTCTGATTACTGGAACTTTTGGGCCACACCTCATGTGTGTATATATATATATATATATATATATATATATATATATATATATATATATATATATGGAGCCTCTGTGGTACAGTGGTAAAGTGTGCGTTTTCGTACACTGGAGAGCGAGGGTTCGCGCCCTGCCAGGGTAAGAAACTTTGGGAGCGTTCTCCTGGCCATGTACTGCTTGGCGGACACAAGGGGTGCTGTGATTGAACCAGTGTCGCATACTGTAAAGTATGCTTGCACCCAGTTGGCATGTGTGGTCCAATTACACTTGGTTCACAGACTACACACACATCCAATGCCACTTCAACACTACAATTACATTTACAAACACTTCTCACCCTACATACAATCTCAACCAGACAGCCTAAGCCACTTGGTTGAGATTCATTGGCTGTATTGTCCCGACTTCGGTCGGGATAGGCTGGTCCTGCAGTGGATACTCAAACAGCTGATGATGATGATGATGATGATGATATGATGATATATATAGATAGATAGATAGATATGTGTTTTATTTTCTATGTTTCATGTTTGAAGGCTCCAACACACTTCCATGCATCGGCCTTGGTCACCTAATGGTGGCTGTCCGTGCTGCTCTGTCAGTGACAGCCTCCCTCTTCAGTCCCTTAAAACCCTGGGGTCACACTTAATTACCTTGTCCCACGTCTTTTTCGGTGTACCCCTCGCACCCCCACCCCGAATACTAACGCTTCTTACTTTCAGCACCCAATTGTCCCCCATCCTCTCTGCATGCCCAAACCACCTCAATCTGCCTGTCCACATCACAACACAAATACACTCCAGTCCCACCTTACCTCTCAACTCTTCCATCATAAACCCAGCCCCCCTAGGCTTTGCACTCAGGGACATGCTGCACATCCACCTAATCATTGTCATTTCTGTATGTTTGAGCCTGCGAATATCCTCTTTCTTTACTGCCCAGGTCTCACTACCATACAGTACTACACTCCTAACACATGCTGCATACAAAGATCCCAAAGCACGTAGGGAGAGCCCACTCAGTGTCTGGAGAGGCAACAGCTCCCTGAACTTCTTTTAACCACTTCTCGCCCTAGTCACAGAGCAAGCTCAAGCCCCACCTTCAGCACATAACATGTCTCCCAAATAACAAAACTCTTCCACACTCTCCAGAGACTCAACAGCAGTCTCAATTCTTTCACGCCTGACAGTCTCTACCTGCTCTCTCCGACACTGCACATATAAAATCAGCATTATCACACAGTCTTCCTCTGATACCACTACATCTCTTATGCACCCACTTATCACAGACACTGCACAAGATGGAACTACTTCTCATGCCCTTGTTGCAAATAGCACATGGCCACTCTCCCTCTTTTTTGACAGTACTGCCACCAGCCTTAAATATCATCACTTTTGTTTTATCTGCATTTACCCTTAACTCCTTCTTAACGAATTTCCGAAATGTGCATGCCTGTACTCAAAATGAAATGTTGGCAGTGGAACCGAATATGATCGTGATAACTAGGTTACTTACGATCATTATAGGGGCCTATTGGGCTTCCTCTTCCTTGGTTTGGGTGCTTTGTGATCCCATGTGTGATGACATATGGCAATTTTGTCACTGATGCTGCACTTCCCTGCCATATGCCCCTGCCATGCCCCTTCCATGTGGCATAGTTTTATGAAAATGACTCAGATATGTTGTGTACGTCATTGTACCATATATATTTTGAATTTGGTATATATAATTCCCTATAACACATGATATAACATAGCCAGATAATGCTTCTTGGTAAGGGGACTGTCGCTAGCTTAGCAACAGTGGTGGTACCGCAGGAAAGTGTGTGAGAGCAACCTGTAGTGTTTTTCAAGCAGCCGCACGTGTCAGTGCTTTTGGATTTACGTCTTTGCCATGGCGTCCTATTGCAATGAATTTGACTTGGATGGTGACTTAGAAGTGTCTGACGATACCGAAACACAATCTGACATAACTGTGAGCGACTCTGATGAGGAGTACATGCCCGAGAATGACAGTGAAGTGAGTGATAATACTGTAGTAGGGATAGTGATACTGATTCTGGTATCAGTTTGGCTCACCCCACCCCCACCTACTTTTGACCTGCCTGCCTCCTACCTCATTCTTCATGGATCTTCTTCATACTTACAAGGTAAATAATACAATCATTATTCTCCTCCCTTTTCATTGATTTATATCTCTATCTACTATATTTATCTGTATATTGTATGTTTACTAAATCAGTTGGTTAGACATGTAAAATTGTCATGTACATTATTTTAACATATCATAAACACATCTCATGGTCAATATCTACATACCAATACAAACTAAATAATATAAAGCAAATAGAAATGATGTAATGATAAAATAAATACTATCCCACGAAAGATCCACCCTTGGGGGAAATTCGGTTTGGCAGGGGGGGGGTAGCTGACTGGGGGAGGGGGGGGAATGCAGTAACAAAGGGCTTAAGCCCTTGTGCCCCATACCATCTCTTCACTTCCAGAATCATTCCTCTGCCTCCCTTTCATTCTCTGCAATCAACACCAAATCATCAGCATACAACATCTCCCACAGGAGCCTTTTTTTGAAGTCACGTTAGAGGGCTTCAGGTACCATGATAAACAAGGGACACATCTGACCTTAGATGCACACCAACATTCACGGAAAATTCATCACTCAAATCTCCATTCACTGTTACCTGGGTGCGAGCACCCACATACATGGCCATAACCACCCTAACCAGCCACTCCTCCAAGCCAAGCTTTCTCATTGGTCACCTCACCACCTCTTTAGGGACTCTGTCAAAGGCCTTCTCCAAAGCATCAGAATCAAAGTACAGTTCCCATTTCTTTCCTATATATTTTTCTTGAAGCTGTCGAACAATGAATATGGCATCAGTGGTCCCCCTTCCTTGCATAAACCCAAACTGCATCTCATCAGTATTCACTTTCTCTCTAATCATACCTTCTAGAACTCTCTCCATTACCTTTATTATGTGATGTAAAAGCTTTATACCTTTATAATTTCCTATTTCCAGGGCATCATCCTTCTCTTTGTACACATTTACAATTACACTCTTCAGCCAATCATCTGGGACAACACACTCATATATAATTATATTTATCAGGTCAGTGACTAACCTCACTTCTATATCTCATGAGGCCTTCAACATTTCAGCAGTCAGTCCCAGACACACCTGCTGCCTTTCCCCACATGCATCCTGCCTATTGCCTCACTCACATCAGCTGTGTCAATCAAAGGCCACGGGCCAAACACTGAATATTCTGGTTCCAAACCTTCCCTGTCCCAATCAAACTCCTCATTCAGCAACCAGCTATAATGCTCTCTCCATGCATCATTAATATCCCCACTTCACCACTACCCTTCCTTCATCATGTTTCACACACTGTTCACATGTAATAACTCGATTCTCCCTCTTCACCGAGGATGAGGTGGAGGGATGGAGTTGAGAGGTATATGAGGGAGGGGGGGGTGAGTTGGGGGGAGGGTAGTCAAATGGTGGGTGACAGAGCGATTTGGAGGCGTTTTGTCTGCAGCCACCCTTTGCGGGATTAGGGCGTCAGGCTATAGATAGATAGATAGATAGAAATATCATGTTCTTCCTTCCCACATGATTTAGGTTATCAAGTAAAAGTCTCTGTGACTCAGACTTCACCCTGTATATCTCTCTTCTAGCCCTACCCTTGGCAACCAAGTATTCCTCTTTGTTACCACCCTTCTTCCATATATATATGTGATACAGTGGTAGAGTGTGCGTTTTGCACGCTGGTGAGCGCGGGTTCTCCTCCTGCCAGAGTTGTAAAAACTTTGGGAAGCGTTCACCAAGCCACTTGCTACTTTGGCAGACACAAGGGGTGCTGTGGTTGAACCTGTGTCGCATACTAGTATGCTTGCTCCCAGTTGGCTTAAGGCGGGACGATTACACTTGGTTCACAGACTGCACACACATTCAAAGCCACTACAACACTAGAATCATACTCATAAGCACTTCTCACTCTACATACAGTCTCTACCAAACAGCCTAAGCCACTGGGTAGAGATACATTGGCTGCATCGTCCCTGCTTCGCTAGGGATAGGACGGTCCTGCAGTGGACCTCAATGGCTGATGATGATATATATATATATCTATATATATATATATATATATATATATATATACACACACAGCAAGCTCCCCCCCAATGCATGGGTTTCGTTCCTAACGTGGCGCGTTCGGCGCGAAACCGCGTAAGTCTTAACTACTCCTTATTTTGCTCCCTGGATCTCCCAAACGTGGTCCCCTGCTGCCATCTGCCACTGGTAATCAATATGAAGCACCCCAAGTGGTCAGAAGGCCTATCCAATGTCACAACCCAGAAACACAGCACTGCACAGCAAGACTCCGACACACAAACACCCAAACACAAGGCAACATTCCGATGCCGAAACCAGTCGGCGTCGGAATGTTGCCCCGTGCCCACGCACCTGCACGTCGAAGCCTTGCTGTGCAGCACTGTACTTGCAAGCCACAACACCAAATGAACCCTCCAACCACCCAAAGTGCCTCATATTGATCACCAATGGCAGACACAGCAAAACACCACGCCTAGGGAGTCTAGGTAGCAAAATGGTTTCGGGAACATTCGCTGTCAAGCCAGTTCGCCGTCACAACAATAACAAGACAACATAGACTTTGATGGATCCCCCTGAAATATAGTTATAAAAGTATTGATTAATTAATAATAAGTATATTTATAAAAGTATTGATTAATTAATATATTTATAGAATGACGGGGAATCATACAGGGTGCGAATTGTCCTGATGGGGAATCGTTCATGTTTTGACGGGGAATTGACATGATGGCGAATTGTCTTGGAACCCACCGATCGTGTGTAATGTATAACTGGTTACAAGGCTTTATTTAATGCTTTAACTTACAGGTGCATACCAGAATAGTAAATATTTAACTTACAAATACAGTACTGTGGAAAAGCAGTACAGCAAATATTTAACAAACAAATAAAAAAGGTAATATTCTGATGCCTATCAGAAAACTGGTTATAAGACTTTATTTCTTGCTTGAACATTATTTAATAATACTTTAACTTGCACATAAACTTACCAGAACAGTACTGTAAATATTTAACTTACAAATAAAGCACTCAGGAAAAGCAGTACAGCGAATCACATCACGTGATCAAAACAAACCGTGTGTGCTGAGCTGATGTTCGAGGATTTGGCCTATCAAAGGCCTCTCTTGCGTAAATATATAGTTTTCGTAATGGTTCTTTAATCTTACGTTATCTTGTACATATCCCAGCACTAATCGTGTATAATTGCGAGCGCGTTCGGCAAGAACGTGTTCCGGGCAAGTTTGCTGTATATATATATATATTGTGGTAGGTGAGGGTGCTTACCATCCACTCACTTGATGTAGTGCTGCTCTCAGGTGTCTGCCCTTTCCTCTCCTCCGTCCTTCTATCCTTCGATCCTCTTCTGTCTTTCTTTCCTTCATTCTTTCCTCTTCCTTCAGCCTATGGGTGACTTTACACTCCCTTTTCTGTCTTTCGTTCCTTCATTCTTTCCTCTTCCTTCTGCCTGTGGGTGACTCTACACTGAGTGACAAGCCAAATGGTTTCCTGTACACCAGGAAACAATTTACTACGCTGGGTGGTAACCATATAACCAAATTATGGCCCCTGTTGGTTTAGTGGGTAATTATGGTGCTCCAATCGGATTGAGCCGGTGAAGGTTTATATCCAAGGGGTGGTTGGGGATTATTGCTCATGTGATGCCATTCAGGGATGAGTGAGGTTGGTCACTCTCATCTTAAATGTCAGGACCATCTTGCCTAGCCCCAGGCTCCTACGCTCCTCATGGGGCGAAGTAGGACTGGATGATGGATGGATGGATGGATATATATATATACACTATATACAGTCACTGGTTACATAACGCGCGAGTATTGTTCCTGGCAGGTCCCGCTTTATGAAAATCTGCGTTATACAGCCATGTGTTTACATGTTAAAAGGTTTCATGGTAGCCAGTCCAGCCCCAGCTTCACCCTTTGGGGCAATTTTCCCGGATTTTTCCCAGAACATATACTTACCTAAAAATGACTTCAGTACCCACAAACACTGGAGGATTCCTCAACTTGAACTGAAGAGTTTGTGTGTGTTTATAGAGTCGATTGGAACTTCTTCCCTCTTCCGTCGGGTGCAATACATGACCAGGTGCCTTTCCGTCATTACAAATGCTGGATCAGACGAATAGTTGACTCGTTGACTTGGGACTTTTTGGCAATGGCATTATTATGTTCTCCTCTCTCCTTCCGATTGATCACGTCAAGCTTCTGCCCCTGGGTCAAACTCTTTTGTCAGCCTGCTGAGTCACAGTAGCGCGGCATGGTTAATCTGGGTCAGGTGGCCAAACAAACAAACAAACAAACAAACAAAAAAAGCAAAGTTAACTTACAGCACGTGTGGTGGCAGAGTGTGGGCAGAGGGTTGACTGGAGTGGCACAGGAATCAGGGTTCCCAACTCACATTTTCAAATGTCACTGTGCTCGTGCCTAAAAGTCGCTAAAATGTCACTAACGATTCTATCAAGTCGCTAATATTACTCCTCCCACCCCCCACATTTTGTAATGAAGTTACAGCAGTTTTTTCTACACAATATTGACAAAATAAGTCAGTAGTAATCAATAGGTCAAACATGGCCAGAGTTCCCTCCACTTGTTTTGTATCACCAAGTTTCTTAAATGGGAGAACTGTGTGTCGCACTCTACTTAAAGGCTCTGCGGCTTTCTTATGTTTGTGTTTCTGTGTTTCTCAAGGTTGCATAGTTTTGCAAAATATACAGTACTTGCAAATTTTTCAAAATCCATTTCTAGGATCTCCGGGGACCTTGAGAAACCAGTTTTTGTCGTCTTTTAGCCATGCTTTTTTAAATTTCTGTGAATGTTGTGGCTTGCCTATTTTTAAGTAAATCCAAGCACTTTTTCTGGGCTTATAGTAGACTTGTGACTGAGTGCGTCGTGTGCACTGTGTTGGTCTAATACGTGCTGAAGTTTCGTAAAGACATGTCCAGTATGGACGCTGGTGCCACTTCTTAAATAGCTTATTTCTATTATACAGTTAGCTCTCAACTAACGCGAGTTTAAAAAACACGTTTTTGTTTTAACACGAACAAATATTTATGGAGATATGTTTAACTAACAAGGGTTTCTCGATTTAATGCAACTTCAAATGTACATGATGGTTTCAAATTAGCCGCGCGCCTTGGACAGTCCCGAGCTGATAGACCGTGTGTGGCAGTTTATGCATAAATACAATTTTTTATTTGCCTGTTGCTTAAACCGTTTTTATTCGAACTATAATATTTGAAAATAAAGTTTGGCCCCATTCTGAGCAATTTGGCTCATTTTCGGACAAAATTTAGCCAGGAAAGTGATGACAGATCTAAATTGTTACAAGTTGATGCTGCAGAACAGAAAGAAGAAAACCGCCCGGACGAAGATAGAGCAGTTCTTTATGAAGAAGACAGAAAACTTAAGGGAATTATCTTCATAACCAGTCGCATGGGAGTCAGAAGAAGAGGAAGAGGAAGGACAGCAGAGCAAGGTGGGACAACAAATTTAGAGTAGGGAGCAGCGGGAGATGGGGTACGGGGGTAAGGAGGGACAGCAGCAGACGACGAGTGATGCATAGATGAAGTGAGGCTGTGTTATCATTTGTGACCTACTTACTGTAATGAAAATGTTGCTTTTACTGTAGTGTTTTTATGACCTACTAATGCATTAATAATGTTGAGGAACTTTCATAATGCCGTGAATGAAGCAGGATTGAAAGAAAATCCACGTACAGTGCTCGTCAAAAGTATCGAGCGCCCTGCGTCCCTCCTAAGAAACAAACGTTTCAACATTGAAAAAACATATAAATAATGCATTTTATTTACCTTTAGTGCTTTGTAGGGTAGCCTTTACGCTTCTTCACGGACCTGAGACGTCTTGGAAGTGAAAGGGCGATGCTCCTGGGGTGCTGGAGGGGTATTCTGTCCCAGGAGTCACGAATGGCGGCTTCCAGCTTAGGCAGAGAGGTCACGTCCTTCCCTAAGAGACTCTTCTTTACGAGGTACAAGAGGTTTTCAATTGGGTTGAGGTCTGGGCTATTTCCTGGCCAGTCTTTCATGAATGATACCTCGCAGTCATGAAGCCAATTGGTGACCGATTTGGCCTTGTGAGCAGGTGCACCGTCCTGCTGAAACACTCGTGCACCTGTTAGCTCGAAGGAGTCTGGTAAATGATAACACAGAAGCTCCAGGTAAACATCCTGATTCACTCTAATGTTCTTGGGAAGCACAACAAGCTTCCCCAAACCTTGACCAGAAAAACAACCCCATACCATGAGTGAATCAGGATGTTTAACAGTGCTTTCAACATACCGTGGGTCAAGTGGGTCACTACGTTTGTGCCGGTACATACGTGCTCCTCTGTTACAGGTGACACTAAACGTTGCCTCATCAGACCACAACACTGACAACCATTGCTCCTCACCCCAGTTAAGATATTTAATAGCAAAGGCAAGCCTACGAAGTAGCTGGTTTTTTGTGAGAAGAGGCTTCTTCACAGGCCTGTGACTTGTGTAACCAAGTTCATGGACCCTACAAGACACTGTTCTCACAGACACCTCACCAAACACTTCCGGGTTGCTCTCCTTTATTTTCCTTGCACTCACACGAGGATTAAACTCCACTGCACGTTTTAAAACATTAACAGACCTTGGGGAAGTTTTCCTAGGCCTACCAGACCACGGTTTCTTTGTGGGAACTTCACCACTGTTTTCCACTCGAAACCTTCGCACCACAGACGCACTGTCGATCGAGCCACACCAACCAATTCACTAATTTCCTTTGTCTGGTGGCCTGCCTCCTTTACAGCAATGATCTGGGATATGATTTCACTCGATAGTTCATGGGTAGGTGCCATAACAAAGTGGCGAAAGCCAAAACACTGCGGGACACTTGGTAAAAAATGGCGCAAAAAGATAGGGAGACAGGGCGGAGTTCCTCTCTCTCAGGCAGCCCGTGGGCAACTGAGGCGGGAACCAACCAGCACGTCGGAAGGCCTCAGGCTACCGTGACGTCATGCTAGCGTTGCAAACATGTGGTTCAATTTTTACCCCCAAAAATGGGTGATTCTTTTTTGGCCATAAGTATTGCGCGCCCAGCGGTAGGCGCTCGATAAATTTGACGAGCACTGTATGTATTTGGGGAGAAGTAAACAACGCTTTGGCCCAACTAGGGCTCAAATGTTGTTTATTTCTCCCCAAATACTGTATGCTGTTTTCGTTTTTTACATGGATTTTCTTTCAAATTAATATTGTTGCTTTTAAGTTTAGAGTAGCATAACTCCCCAAATGGCTAGACTTTCCCAGAGTCCAGGAACGTAACCCCCAGTATTACCATTGTTTCTTATGGGAAAATTATGTTTAAATAATGCATTTTTAACTAACGCGACCTCTCCAGGAACCTAACCCTCGCGTTATTTGGGAGGTTACTGTATTATGCTCTTCACAGATCATTAACAGAAAATTGGTTGGCATTTTTTTTCTAAGTCGTACCAGATGTACTTAGCACTGCCATAAGTACCAAATCTCATACATGCATTTTAGTACCTAGCAAAATTGACATAACCTGTGGGTTGGTCTGTGCAAACCGCCAAAAGGCAGGGAAGATCAGGGGATACATCACGGGCAGATGCAACATGCGCCATGACTAAATCTGCCCGCATTTTGTCTGTTTTTTACCGTGTTTTGACCAGTTGTCTTGTATAATGACAAAATAATCCATAATTTTTGGCCTTAGGCCACGTTTTCACTATTATAGCAGCGTAGTACATTCATTTAAGAAATGGACAATTTCTCCACCCGCGTAATATTTGTCAGAATTGCGTTTTGACCATATCTTGGACTCAAAAAAAGAGGGCCGTGCTATGACTGTTTCCATGTTCTTTGATCGCATGTTATGTGAGAGGTGACTGCATATACAGTAATCACTCCAATATCTGACGTAATAGAGCCATAGGTAGGTCCGGATATTGGTTCTGTCCGGATATTGGGCCCCAGCTTATGGACTTGTACTTATGGACCCTAACTCAGAGAAACACCTATACAACTCCCTCTGGACATGCATAGCACCTATTTAAGACCCAAATCACACCAATAAGGCACATAAATGACTGAAATAAATGCAAAAGAAACATAAAATGAGGGTTTAGAAGTAGGTTCATATAATAATAAACATTCTGGTGACTGGCTCCTGGACTGGTACTTATGGACCCTAACCTAGCCTAACTCAGAAAAACACCTTCCTACTGCACATGCATAGCTCCTAACACCCTATTCACACCACTAAAGGACATTAAAGAGTGAAATGAGGTAAGTATAGCATGGAAAAAAGTATAGTATGAAACATTCTTATGTTCGGATAGTGGGGATGTTCGGATATTGGGCGTCCGGATATTAGAGTGATTACTGTATATATATATATATATATATATATATATATATATATATATATATATATTTATTCACTGTATATATATATATATATATATATATATTTATATATATATATATATACTGTATGTATATATATATATATATATATATATATATATATATATATATATATATGTATATATATATACTCTGTATATATATATATATATATATATATATATATATATATATATATATATATATATATATATATATATATATATATATATATATATATATATATATATATATATATATATACACACACACACACTCACACAAGGGTCCCAGTTAGCGCGTGATCAAATAGTGCGATTCCCAAATAGTGCGAGCTGTCTCTTAATATCCACAACGTCTCAAATTAACAATGCTGGTGCAGCCACCTCAGATGTGATTACTGCTGCATCTATCGAGGATGCATTACAGGACGTGAGACAAGAGGAGGTTACACTGATGCAGGCAACACCAGAAACACCAGGAGAGCTCTCCATAATGAAGATCAACCATATGTTGGCTGCTGCAGACACTGTAACCCTTTGGCTGCAGGTCAGTGAGGAGAAATGGAGAAAAAATTGTGTGTTTTCGACTCGTGTTTTATCCCACTTATCCTTAATCTTAAGAGCTAATATTCTTGTCAGCCAAACTTCAATCTTCCTACTATCGTTTGCAACAAACTGCATATCCGTATGCACTCCAAGCCTGGAGAATACAAGGTGTGTTTTGATTGTTTGACACCGGAAAAACCCCAGTGTGGTGGATATTTCCACCAAACCATAAGATTTTTTCCGTACAAATTAGGATTCCTGCCACGTTACCTCATCACAATAATTACAATAATAGTAATAAATAAAACAAAAAACACTTCTAGCCAGTCTCTTATGGTTTTATTACGATAATCCAATGTTTACACAAGACTTTAGCGAAACTAATAAGAAGAAAATCATTACAAACTTTATAAAACTTCATGAATGACTTTTATTACCACATACTTTTATAAAACATATTGATATTATGTCATGAGTTATTTAATAGAATAGCTGCACAGTTTGCAACCGCAAAAATGTTTGCTTGCTAATGCTCTTAGCATATGACTTCTCTGATTATAGCAAAAATATCACCATCACTTCTCTAGCATCACTACCCTCTTCCCTTTCCCTAGTGAAGAGGTCATCATCACACACCCTAGGAAGAGGCATGCAAGTAATAGCAAGGAACAACCACAAAAACCACTACATGCACTGCCGTAACAACTGTCCAAGAGATGTTTACTGCACTGTGGCCACGTGGGAACTGAGAATGACTAAGGGGGTCTGTAGCTGTCCCTGGGTGAACTACCCAGCCAGACAGGGTGGCACAACCGGGCTAGTCCCACCTGGATGGGCGCGAAAATGTTTGTGCTGCCATAATTTCCACCCAGATGCAAGCAATTTGTCCGGATATTATGAAACAATGTACGAATAATGGTTTTGAACAGCCAGATCACAGCGTTTGGGTAATGGATTGTCCGGGTAATGGCCGTCCGGATAATAGAGGGATTACCGTTATTAGGAAAATTATATACCACTGATAATTCATGAAGGAGCACTCAGAGAGGTGTAGATGAATGTCCAGTGAATGCTATAATTTTTATGTCAGTGAGGCACATGTTAGAGTGGATGAATATGTACTTTAATGGTCACGAATGGAGTGGGTTAAGGGCGTATAACGTCCGAATGGTTCAGGTGTGTGAGTGGGTAATGTACGAATATACAAGGTCTGATCGAAAAGTATCTGGCCATACAATATATATACAGTATATTTTTTCCTGTAATCCAGTAAGAGCAAGGGGATGTTACTCAGTGGAACTTGACCTTGAATCGTTGTGTGCTTCCTTGAATATGTTCATTTTTGCCAGCTAGCCCAGTTGCTGCGGAGCAGCATGTGTTTGAGAATGTGTTCTTGGTCGTTGCATTTACATTTTGTGCTGTGATGACCAAACAAATTAGGCAGTGTTATTGCATCAGATTTTGTCAAAAATTTGGTGACACACAGTCTGAAACCATCAAAAAATTCAGGAGGCTTTTGGCGATGAAGCAGGGTGAAGCTCGTGCTGATAGTTTTTTCATCTGTCAAGGTGTTATTCATTATGAGTACTCTCCAGAAGGCCAAACAATCAGTGAAGAGTATTATCTGGGAGTTCTCCATCTCCTATGGAATGCAGTGCATTGTGAGAAACAAGAGTTGTGTGAGGCAGAGGACTGGCAGCTCCATGATGACAATTTTCCATTCCACTTATCCCATCTCATCCAGGATTTTTGGGCCAAACACAGGATTATACAGGTCTGGAAGGCTCTGTCCTCTCCTAACATGGCTCCCAGCAGCTTCTGGCAATTTCCTAAACTGGAGATTCCACTGAACGGCTTGTTTTTTTCCCAGCTGGGAATTCTGATGTTAAGTCTGACTTGCGTTTGCCCTTTCCCTCTGTTTTTATCCCACCCACAGCATTTATAGCTGTGGGTATATACATAGGATACTGCTGATCCTATACTGTTACTCTAACTTGGCCTAGAATTGCCATTTATCCATATCAAATGTTGAGTTGTAACGAGATTTATGCTAGAAAATGTACTGCTCATTAAGAATTGCTGTAGAAAAGATGTAGAGCCATGACATTGTCCTATTTTGCCATTTAGCTACATGAAATAAACTACAAAAGAACAAAACTCGAGGCCAAGGTAGAGTCAAAAGTACAGGTATCGCTGACTGACACTGGAAGAACACCATGTATCACCCAAGTGCTAGGATCTCTTGTGTTTTTTATACAAATAAAACATTATTTCATTAGACAGTCTTGATGTGACAGTAAAATGAAAGATTATACCACACTGTGTACCTGATAGAATTGTGTACCTGGTAGAATTTGTAAATTTGGGAGCTTGCATAGTTAACGATTGAATAAGCATTTCCATGGATGCCCTGCAGATTAATGTGCAGTCAGCATCATTAATTCCGTTGCGTCTCCTGCTTCTCCCTTCAAGGTGTTTGAAAATTCGTGGTCTGGTTAGTACTTGGATGGGTGACCGCCTGGGAACACCAGATGCTGTTGGCATCCCTACATGTCAAGTGGGGTTGGTGGAGGATTAGTGCCCCTTCCTGTAAAACAATTAACTCTAAGCCATTGGCCACCCCATCTGGGATACATGGCGTCTGGCAATGAATGAATGAATGAATAAAGGTCGGATGCTTTTCGATCAGACCTCGTGAGTGTGTGTGTGTGTTTGTGAGAGAGAGAGAGAGAATCTTAATCCATCCATCCATCCATCATCCAATCCTACATTGCCCCATGAGGAACGTAGGAACCTGGGGCTAAGCAGGTTGGTCCTGACATTTAAGATGAGAGTGACCAGCCTCACTCATCTCTGAGTGGCATAATGTGAAGAATAAACCCCAACTATCCCTTAGACATAAACCTTCACTGGCTCAATCCCATGGGAGTGCCGTAATTACCCATTAAACCACCATATGCCAAAATTTGGTTATATGGTTACCGCCCAGTGTAGTAAATGGTTTCCTGGTATACAGGAAACCATTTACAAAGATATTTTGCTTGTGGGGAGATATAGATAATATAAACATGCAGATTGTGGCATCATATATAAGAACTTCACAACATGCATAGAAACGAGAACACATGTATTTGAAATATTTATAAATGTGTATTCATCAAGAAAGACAATCATCATCATCATTATCATCATCATCCAGACCTCCTTTCCCACCCTAGGGCAGGGTGAAGAGTAGCTGTGTCCAGACATCCCAAGGTTGCCCAGTTCAGTGGGCCACACTTCCATTCACTCATCATTCAAGCCCCTGGAATCCTGGCTCTGTCTGATACACCAAAAACTTTCACCACATTCTGTAGCTTCACATAAACATATCCAATAGACAGCCATCAATAAAATTGAAGGTAGTTTTAAAGTATTTTCTCCACAGACTTCCCTACTCTACATCTTTAAAGAATTACAATACTTCATAACCCATCCACTCCCCACACGTTACATGTTCCTCAATAACTCCCTTTGCATTCCTCTTACGTGTGACTATACATTTTCATGCCACACCAAAGTTTCAGACCTGTATATTATTGTAGGCACTAAAACTTCATGAACCTCTTGTAGCAGCAACACTCAGATCTCTTGTGTATCAAGGCCTACATAGCACCAGCCACTTTCTTTCTTAGTGCTACTTTTCTGCATACCTTATGCAGTTGCCTGTCTTGTCTGTTATTGCACTTAGATATTTAAAGTCCATCACCAGCTTCTCTCAGTTCACCATTATCACACTGGAAGTCACATTTTCTCATAACAGCCATTAGTTTGCTGTTATTTGCATTTACTCTCAAAGTCCAGCACTCACAGAATTGTGTGTGTGTGTGTGTGTGTGTGTGTGTGTACATGAGAGAGGAGGGGGGGTGAATGGAGTTTTGAGAGAGCTTGGAACAACAGCTGTGGAAAGAGGAGTGAGGCTGGTTTTGAATTGTGAAGGTTGAAGTATTTCAGATTTAATATGTGGCGGTGATTCTGTGCTACTTGTTAATCAATATATTCTGTTGAGTTTTGAATCTGTCAATGAGCATTTTAGATTCATATCCATTTGTGGAGAAGTGTGTGTTATAAATTTCAAATATGTGAACTGCTAATTATCTTTTATCTTCCAAATACAGCCAGAACGGATAGATCCCCCAGATCCAACAAAACCTGACTATGACATACGGGCAGATGTTTGGAGTCTAGGCATCACACTGGTTGAGTTGGCAACTGGGCAGTTTCCTTATAAAGACTGCCGCAACGATTTTGAGGTTAGTAGTTGCAGTAGTTGTTCCCTAGGCAGTCTGGCCGAACAGCCCCGAGTCCCTGAAGGAAGGCCACACCAAGACCAGGCTTTCCCACAGAGCTCTCAAGGAATGTATGTTGTGTTGTTGGTGCAAGTAATTGTGTGCAGTGCAGTCTTCCATAACGTGCTTAATAGTATGGGGTGCTGTGTTGCATCCTGGACAGGCATCAGCTACGGAGTCATCCAGCCTCTTCTGATAACTCAAGAGGGCTGGATGATGCCTACATCTCAGCCTGGCCAGGTGGACCCCCCTCCCCTTTGGTTTTTTTATGCAAGAAAGAAGGAACCAAAGGCCAGGATCCCACAAACCATCCCATCCAAGAAAAAAACAAACACAGTACAAAAGAGAGCCATATTCAAGATCCATTCATTTCGAGATAGGAAGTAAGAAATACAGAGATAGTCCGATTATCCGGGTTATATGGTGCTAAGGGGTGCCCGATTAGTCCAAAACCACGATTAATCTGGCGGAAACAACACATAAGTACTGTACTGTTATAGACTGATTTATTTACCGGTAAATGTACACTTTAAGTACCAGAAAGACCTTTCCAGTTCAATGTATATTCCTCCAGCTTGTTTCAGTATTTTTCAGACTATATTCAGTTTGGTAAATTACGTTTTCTTACTGAAAGATTTCCTCCCTGTTATTATCGTCACGTTCTAAAGCTGTACCTACGATTGTTTCCAGGACAATGGACGAAACTCATCGTACTCAAATGTGGACTTCGTTTCCCAACTTCCCAACTGAAGATTAGGTTAGGTTAAATTATTAGGTGCAGTTAAGCTAGGTTAGGCCAGGTTTAAACACTTTGGTTAGAACAGTGTCTTCTGCCATTACGTTAACGAATCAAACAAAGAGTCGTCACACCAGAACAGCTAAAAACAGAGGGGAAACAGATTTAACAAGAAATGTTTATTGACCAACACAGAAATAATCGAAAAATATAATAATCAGGATGAACTGATTTGGTAAGGTGCTTTTACTGCTTACAGCAAAGCGTATGTTTACCCTCCTCAGTGTTCGTGAGTTCAGAAATTTTTGTGCTCCTGTTGTAGACCTTGGAACCTTTTTTTTCAAAGTTATAAAGTCAGTTTCTTTTTCTTATAGATGTGAAAAGACTCGTCTGGTACACCTGGCTTTTTGCCCTCCTCCCTAAACCCATCTTGTGATTTGCTATGATTCATGAAATTAGGGGGCATGTTACATTAGCATTTAAATAAAATTAGAGTGCATGTTACTTTAGCATTTAAACATATCGGCGAAAACATCTGGAATGAGAGGACCTCCTGGCTGTTTGGGATGGTAGAGTAGGGTTGTGTAAACATACCAGTGACCTCCGTTCCCTTCCCATAATTGTTCAGTTTTTATGGCTCTCCCTAACTCAGTGTCACTGAGATTGTCACTGAGATCGATACAGTAAAGCATTGTTCAAGGCTGGCAGCCATGAAGGGGTTAATGGAATACATTATTGTTTGTATCAATACTCTCTCTTTCACACATACACGAATGAACAAAAGAATGTGCAATAGATGTACACTTAACTGTAAGAAGCAGAAATAACTGTATGCTCTGTCGGTCCAAAATGTGTTGGGAAGCGACATCAAGCAAAGACTGTGGGACTGAATGCCACCTTACGAGAACACGTGAGATGAACGTATTTTTTATTAGTAAACATTTTTGTTTCATTTCGTCCCCTATAATTGTGAAACTCATAAATTTTCGTCCAAGCATACAGCCTAATAACCTTATCAATTCAATTCATATTGCTCTAGTTTGTTTTCTGTATTTTTCTGCCTATTTTTTGGGTGGTAAATTACCTTTCACTGAGATTTCCTCTCTTATTATCATAACGTTCCTTAAGCCTTACCTACGATTGTTTCTGGCATAATGGAAGAAACTTACTCATAATTAAGGTGCATGTTACATTAGCATTTAAACTTATCGTCGAAAACATCTGAGATGAAGTGGCAGGCCACCTGACTGTTTGAGATGGTAGAGGAGGGTTGTGTAAATATACCAGTGACCTTCGTTCCCTTCCCATAATTGTTCGCAGTTTTTTTATAGCTCTCTCTAACCCAACATCCCTGACACCAGTACAGTAGAGCATTGTTCGAGGCTGGCAGTTATGATGGGGTTAATGGAATGCATTATTGTTTGTATTAATACTCTCTTTCACACATAAAGTACACTTAAGGACAAACAAAAGAATGAACAGTAAATGTAAGAGGAAGAAATAACTATGCTCTGTCAGTCCGAAATGTGTTGGGAAGCGCGATATCTAACGAAGAATGCAGAACTGAATGCTAACTTACGAAAACACATGAGTAATTTTTTTTTTTTTCTGATTAGCAGGCATTCTTGTTCCATTTCGTTCCCTAAAATTGGGAAACCCATTACTTTTCCTCTAAGCATACAGCCCAAAGACTTCACCAATTCACTTGAGCTGCTGCACACACTCCTCACTTCCTGTAACTTTAACATCCCTCACTAACCTCCTATCAGCCCTCCTAACCAAAAAATAATCTATCTGACTGCTGTTTCCCCCAGACTCATATGTAATTAACCTACTCTCTCTTTTCCTAAAATGTGTTGCACACAATCATGTCCGTTGCCTCCCCAAACTCAAGTATCCTTTCCCCTTCCGCATTCCTTAGACCATACGCGCATCCCCCATGTGCTCCTTCATAACCTTGTGCTGCTTCACCTACATGACCATTTAAGTCCCCTTCCAAAACCACTATCTCATCGTCCCGCATACCACCTACTACACGTATTAAATCATCCCAAAATCTATCTTTCTCTGCTTCATTTAATCCTGCCTGTGGAGCATATGCCGATATAACTGCAGCTATTTTTCTACCGAATAGAATTTTCACTACCAGTATCCTATCTCCTACTCTTATAACATTCATAACATATTCCACCCATTTCTCCGCAACGATCACACCAACACCCCCATATCCGTCTGGCCTCCCCTGCCAAAACAACTTATAGTAACAGTCCTTCCCAACAATCTTTCTGGCCGATCCACCCCTGTACTGGACTTCCTGCAAACACGCCACATCCACCCACCTCCTACTGAATGCCTCAACGACTTCCCTCGCTCTTCCCCTCAAACTTCCCACATTCCATGAACCCACCTTTATCCCCCTGGGTGATTTACTGTCCTCAGGGTTGCTTTGAAACTTATTCTTGTGTTTTGTCATAATCAGGATTAATAAAGGGGGATAGACATACCACAGGTACCACTCACTGCACAGTCCCAGGTCCAGGTAATGGATCTGGGACCCCTAGCCCACCAGCTTACCAGTGGCTGTGGTAGTGGCCTCGGGGCACCCTGCCAGGACAGCTGCAGGGACACCCTCCAAGCTCGCCTTGGCACTGCAACAATCCCGCCATTATACACCCACCGATAGGGCAGCCTCTTGGGGCGCTACTCCCAAGTTCAGGCCCCTCTCTATTGGGTGGAAGCGGCAGCCTGGGAACCGCAATGCCCTATACCTTCTAGCACAGGCCCAAGCCCCATCTCGCCCTGGACCCATGATCTATGTCGGCGGAACCCCCATCACACCTCCCCCCAGAAGTCCGCCACTAGGTAGCAGGGGCAAAGTTTTCTGGCTGCATGCCCTTGCTGGCGCCAACCCCTGTAATGTAGTGGGATACGTTGTATGAAATGTAAAGTGCATGTGGTGTTGTGCATAAGATAGTTAGTGGAAATGTTTGGGAGAGTATGCTGGTCTATTCTCCATGTTAGTGTCACACTGAAAAGGTCAGCAAAGGGGGATGGTTAGATAGCTAGTGAAACAGGAGCTTCAGCTCTCCCTATCACCAGCATTCCCGTTCCCCTCGGGAGTACCACCCTGTTCGGCTTGTGCTACAGCCTCCTCTTGTCATGTCAAAATGGTTGTTCAATAAGTATATGGGATGGGGTTAAAATGAAATACAGGGTAGTGCAGTGGATGTTGGAGCGGCCCTAATGAGAGAGGGCGGCATTTGGAATCTTCTTGTACTGTTGTTTGCAGATGACACTGTATTGTTAAGTGAAGACGAAGGGAAACTGCAAGTCTTGGTGAATGAGTTTAAGAGTGTGTGTAAGAAACAAAATCTAAAGGTGAATATAGGGAGGAGTAAAGTGATGGTCTTCGAGGAAATGAAGTCAGTGAATGTGCAGTGATGTTGGATGATGAGGAAATGGAAAATTTGAGTGCATTTAGGTACTTGGGTAATGTGATGAGTAAGGATAGAAGCGTGGAGGATGAAGTGCTTGAAAGGGAACAACAAGGAAGAAAGGTTGCTAGTTCTTTGAAAGCAGTTGATGGGAGCCCTCACCATCCACTCACTCGATGTACGGCTGCTCTCGGGTGCCTGCCCTTTCCTTTCTTCCTTTCCTTCCTTCCTTCCTTCTCTTCTTTCCTCTTCTGACTTTCCTTCCTTCCCTTCTTTCCTCTTCTGACTTTCCTTCATTCGTTCCTCTTCCTTCTGTCTATGGGTGACTCCACACAGAGTGACAAACCAAATGGTTTCTTGTACACCAGAAACCATTTACTGTGGTGGGTGGTAACCACATAGCCTATGGTGCTTGGTGGTTTAATGGGCAATGAAGGCTCTCCAACTGGATTGAGCAGGTGCAGGTTTATCTGCAATGGGTGGTTGGAGTTTATTGTTTACATAATGGCACTCAGGGATGAGTGAGGCTGTTCACTGTCATCTTAAATGTCAGGTCCAACTTGCCTAGCCTCAGGCTCCAACGCTTCTCATGGAGCAACACAGGCCTAGATGAATGATTGAATGAATGAATGATAAGAAATAGGGAAATGAGCATGGAAGTAAAAAAGTAGCTTCATGATAATATTGTGATACCAACTCTAATGTATGGCAGTGAAGCTTGTGCCTTGTTGGAAAGACACAAGTCAAGAGTGAGAGCAGTGGAGATGAGTTAGTTGAGAGGGGCTTTTGGAGTTACATTTAGAGACAGACTGACAAATGAGGAAGTGAAGGAGCATTGTGGTGTGGATGTGGATGACATAGAAAGCATTAGGAGAATACATTGAGGTTGTTTGGTCATTTGGAGAGGATGGAGAGAGAGACTGACAAGGAGAGCATATGTGTTAGGTGGAGGGGGGCCAAGGATGAGATGGAGGGATAGAGTGGAGAGGTATATGAGAGAGGGTGGTGTGGGCTGGGGGAGGGCAGTGAAATGGTGGGGTATAGGGTGACATGGAGGCGATTTGTTTGCAGCTACTCCTTACGCAATTAAGCCATCTGGCAATAGATAGATAGTTTGACCATTGTGGCAATCGTTTACCATCTTTAAAATAATTTGAAAAATATGGAAAACATCATCATCATCTAATCCGCCCCATAAGAAGCCTAGGAGCCCAAGGCTAGGCAAGTTGGTCATGACATTTAAGATGAGAGTGAATAGCCTCACCCATTCCTAAGTGGCATTACATGAGCAATAAACCTCAACCACCTCATGGATAGAAAACTGCATCTCCGAAAGGAGCACCTGAGTTGCCCACTAAACCACCAGGTGCCATAATCTGGTTACTGCATATGGCTACCACTCTGCATAGTAAATGTTTCCTGGTGTACAGGAAACCATTTGACTTGTCACTCAGTGTAGAGTCACTCATAGATAGAAGAAGAGGAAAGAATGAAGGAATAGGACAGAAGAAAGAGTGTAATGCAACCCTTAGGCAGAAGGAAATGGAAAGAATGAAGTAAAGACAGAAGAGGAAGGAAGAGAAGAAAGGGCAGTCACCCAAGGGCAACACTACATCGTGTGAGTGGATGGTGAGTGCCCCCACCTACCAAATATGGAAAACAAACTTTAAAAATAAGTGAACTGGTAAAATCTTGCTTCAGCATAAACTAAACCATGCATTTACCTCAATGAGTCAATAGTTAGGGGCAAGGCGAGTGGCTGTTCAAGGGTTTGATGAGGTACATGCACCCTGTAACAGATTAAATTTTCCACTGTATTGTGCTCTTGTCATCACTTTCTGTGAAACTAACAATGCCTATGTGTGTTTCTGGTACTTGCCATAACATTCTTTACTGTATTTAGTTGGTTTAAATTGTTTTAAAAGGGAAAACTAGGGTTTGTGCTTGGGATGCCGAGAACAAATTAGGATAAATCCCATAGATTCTGTGTATTTATTATCATGCACCATGTTCGGTACAAGTTATGGGCAGTAACCAAGGAATTGCTGTACAGTATTTGGTTTTCCTAACATTAAATAAGCCACTGCTATTTTGTCTCCATTCAGTGATTTTAGATAAGTCATGGTTTTCGGAGACTGCTGTGCTGATTTGGGAGTTAAGAGATCAAACTTTTTGAATGGGTGGTTAAGTGTAAACGAGCTGTGATGCATTGAGTCATCTGCATGTGAATGAATGGGATTATGGATGACAGACAAGAGGTCACTATTACGAATGAGGAAGAGGGTTGGAACCAGGAAGGATCCTTGTGGCACACTGGCATTAATTGAGTGGAAATTGGAATTTGCATCATCATCTTATAGTCCTGTACTCTTACCTTTCTCTTGCTGAGGTCTGAGATCAGTGGGAAACAAGATAATAAGCAGTAGCAAGGGAGTTTGGATAAAAGAGAATGATGCCACTCGGTCAAAAGCTTTAGAAATATCAAGGGCTACTGCATGGGGTTCCCCATGTTGGTCAGTTGACTGATGGACAGTATGAGTAATGAGATTGAGTATATCAACAGTGAATATTCCATGGCCAAAACCATAATGTCTGTCACTAGTTAATTTGTTGCTTTGAAGATATTTAACAGTGTGCTTATTGAGAACCTCAGATACTTTACCAGGTGAAGCTGTGATGGGTGTGTCTGTAATCAGAGGGATCAGAGAAAATACCTTTCTTTGGAATTGGGTGGATGTTGACTTTTTTTCAAGGATTAGGGATTAAAAAAGTATGTATGCATAATCTGAAGCTAGAACAGGAGGTTTGATAACCATAATTATTCTTAGTTTATTCCCTTCAGATGAAAATATATTTTCAGTATTTAAGGAATATGACAGACTACTTTTTTTTCTCACTCTCCTTTACACTAGGTAATGAGAAGGACCTAACATGAGTTTACAGTTCCTTACGGTGATATAGCACATACTTTTCCTCTTTTATTCTTTCATATATTTATGTTCTGATTAACTGGAAGTACAGATCCGAAAGTTCTGAACTCAGTGATTGCACAAGTTGGGCATTCTGTGAGGAGCTCTGGCTTTGCATACTTTTGGGGTTCTTTGATATTTTATTCACTGACGTATACTTTTCTGGCTTGTGCCAAGTCATATAGAGATTTTTTATACGGCAGACCTGGCTAATTGCAGTGTAATAACTGCTTGTCATTGAGTGACAGTTGTGTGCTTTCAAGCTTGTTGCTGAGCTATTCAATATAGGCTACTAAGTACTAACCAACTCAGCATCACTTTCTGTTGTTGTCCATGGAGATAACAGAAATGGAAATTTTGTGCATGGTTTTGCCGTATTTTTGTTCTAGCAGAAGTAGTTTTCTTAACAACAATGACAGCTTTTATTTTTTTATGTCTTATGTTGTGTTCTTTTCAGTTTTATGCTGCTACAGAATTATTGTTTGTTCCATACTACATTTAAACTCCGGAAATTATTTCAGATTGTCTCTGAATGATTGTTCTTAAATTTTAACTATTTCCATGCTTCTCTTTGAGGATTTTCTAATATTGTAACTACTCACTAGTGGTAGGTGGGGATGCTCACCATCCACTCACTTGATGTAGTGCTACTGTTGGGTGACTGCCCTTTCCTCTCTTCCTTCCTTCCTTTCCTTCCATCCTCTTCTGTCTTTCTTTCCTTCTTTCTTTCCTCTTCCTTATGCCTGTGGGTGACTCAGCACTTCCACTTCTGTCTTTTTCTCCTTCATTCTTTCCTCTTCCTTTTGCCTGTGGATGACTCTACGCTGAGTAACAAGCCAAATAGTTTCCTGTACACCTGGAAACCTTTTACTTTTCTGGGTGGTAACCAAATAGCCAAATTATGGCTTCTGGTGGTTTAGTGGGTAATAAAGACACTCCAATCGGATTGAGCCTGTGCAGGTTTCCGTATCCAAGGGGTGGCTGGGGTTTATTGCTCACGTTTTGCCACTTGGATGAGTGAGGCTGGTGACTCATCTTAAATGTCAGGACCAGCTTGCCATTGCCCCGGGCTTCTATGCTCCTCATGGGGTGACACAGGATTAGCTGCTGCTGCTGCTGATGATGACGATGATGTAACTACTTAAGTACTACTGATAACATTGAAATCCACAACCATTTTGGCATTTAATGGTTGTTTTCTGTTACTGTTTTACACCAGATAAAAAATCATATTAAGTTATATGGAAGAGTATGTGCATTATCACTGACTGAAAACTTCTGGGTGCCCTGCCTGCACTTTGTGGGGTGACTGTACATGTACCAAAATTCTTTTACAAAATCATTATTGGAGAACTTGGATTGGTGAAAAGAGGAAAACTTCCCTGTCCACCTCTTAAACTGCTGGCATAACTTGTAGCCCCACAGCACAGGAGGGAGGGATTGGAACTGGGATTACCATTTCTGATTCATGATCCAAGCAAATCATGGATCTGTGCTTGAACTTCTCATTGTGTACCTCTTTCATTTGTTTTTAAATTCTTGGCCGTGTATGCATGGAAGCATGTATTAGCAGTTTTTATGTGTTGATGGCACTTAGCAGTAATACACTGTGACATGTAGCATCATCACACCATTATGCCGCTATCAGAGGCAAACAAACCTTCAAGGGCAGCCAGTTATAGTGCTTGATGCTAACCATGTCACTCACCAAATCACTGTACTGTACTGTTGTGGAAAATGTGGTCCAGGTTTTATGAGAGATGTTTTAGGAGAATTTTTTTTTTTTTTTTTTGAACAATGGTAGTCCACCCCCCTGGGCCAGGTTTCAGGCTGGGTGGGACCCTTAAGGGAGGAGTCCCTTTGTGTCCCATCCCAAAATTAAGACACTTTTTTTTTTTTTTTTTTTTTTTTTTTAAGCAGTCTTTTGCTCAATGGTAGAGGTTAATTTGTGCTAGGTCATAAACATGATCCAACCTGCAAGAGGCACCCTGAAGGGGGGGCAGTGTTCCCTGGTGGTCTGGGATAAGTACAGTAGTTATGCATGGCCAAAGTTTATAACCAAAGAATGTGAAATTTTGTATATTGTTTGATGTTCACCCCATCCACATTTTGGGAAAGGTGGAACCACAATGGGTTGCCCCTCTTGGGGAAGGGGACAGCTCCCAGGGATCCCAGCATGGCCATTATGCATAGCCTTATCTTTTACATGGGATCACAAGATTTTATGTATTGGTAGTTGTTTATCCCAGTCACATTCATGGCAGGGTGGGACGCCCAGTGACTACCCCTACAAGCAGGGAGGTGGGAGGAGGGAGTTTTTTTTTTTTTTTTTTAAACATGAAATTTTGCACATTAGGAAATCTTTACAGGGGCCATGTTTTAGGCAGGGTGAGACCCCCAAAGGATTTTTTTTTTTTTTTTTTTTTTTTTTTTTTTTTGATATACCCAACATGAAATTTTGCACATTAGGAGATCTTTACAGGGGCCATGTTTTAGGCAGGGTGATAACCCCAAAGGGTACTTCCTGGAGAGGGGGGAGGGGCATTATCCTGGCTGAAGCCTTTTATGTTCTTTTTAAGAGCCAAATTCTGCACACTAGTAGACATGCACCCCAGCCATATTTCAGGCAGGATGAGATCCTGGATGGTTGCCCCCCATAATGGGGGATTGACTGTGTTGGAACAGTGCTATAGTTTTTATATAGACACACAAAATATTGCATTGTAGTAGGCCTTCACCTGGACCAGAGTTTATTGAGGGTGGGACCTTCAGAGTTCACTGCTCTGCCTTCCCTGTAAATAATTTTCTTTCCCCTTACAATATAACAGGGATGGGTGCAGCTGTCAGTGTCCTTTGTGTTGTTTAATGGCCACATCTTTACTGCCACTAACTCTAGATACTGCTTCAGCTCTGAATTTGGAGTTTTCCTTCTCCTAGGTTAGCTATTATCCAAGACTGTCAGGTTCAGCCTATACCAGGGAACAGCTTGTAGTTGTGTGCAGAAATGTGTGTGTATAATAGTCTCAGCACAGACATTGACCATTTGAAGCTGGTAGCATCCTCCCCCCCTCCCTCTCCTGGGTGTTCTACACATGGCCAGCTACCTGGTTTGGGCCATGCATCACTCCCATGGCATTATCTCTCAGGAACAGTGGTAACTATCCACCTGGGTAATATTTTGAGAGGAGGGATAGGATGAATGTATTAATAAGTACATTGACCGCTTTGCTAAGCAGTGTTTATGTTTACAGTTTTCAAATACATGAAAATTTTTTAGCATTCATTTTTCTCAAAATTTGTACAGCATAGCATAGTACTTATGTTATTTATCAAGCATTGAATCATTGTACAGCATGTCCTTATATCAGCTTAATGCATTCTCAGGTGCTGACCAAGGTACTGCAGGATGACCCTCCCTCATTACCTAAGGATGGCACTTTTTCTCCAGAGTTTTGTGATTTCGTCAATGACTGGTAAGCTGCTTTATATCAAGATGACAATCATTTTTAATTGTACCAGTACTGATATTTAACAGTCTGAGACTAAATGTACTGAAATGGTATGGAGACTAGGATGGCAATAAGGGTATGAGTGAGTAAGTTTAAGGATTGGTGGAGGTGTGGTTGGCCAAGGTGATTGAATATGGTAATGAAATCAATATGGTAATGAAATTGTGACAAAGCAAGGTATGAATTTTACTCATAGTAAACAAAAGTTTGATAGTCAAAATGGATGAAGTTTGAAGGAGTAGACTATAGCACCAGTCAAGCAGGATGGTACTGCCAAGGTGGATGGAAAGCTAAATACAGGGAGAGCTAGAGCTCTTGTTTCATCAACCCTCCGGACTAGCTCCTGACCATCCCTCTTTGCTGAACTATGTTAGTGTATCAGTAACACAGAGAGTAGGCCAGCATGCGCTCTAATACAAGTTCCTCTAACTGTTAACACTAAATACATGCACATTACACACTATGCATCCTATTCCAAATTTTTCTGAAAATGGCATCTGGTCGCTAAGCCTCAGAGTCCGGGGGGGGGGGGGTCATCAAAGTCCCACCATCCACCCCTCTCGTGGTGATGACCAAGCTAGATGCCTTGAACCACTTTCCTACTCACTTCGTCATTTCTGCAACATTTGCAGCCTTTCCTCTAACTTAATGCTTTGAGTACCGCCAGTGATTACGAGTGGTTCCTGCTAGGTGTCACTTTTCCACCAAAATATGAAAGTGCTCTCTCTCTCTTTCTCTCTCTCTCTCTCTCTCTCTCTCTCTTTTTTTTTTTTTTTTAAGTTGATCTGATTGTGTAGTTTTCCTAATACAGTATCTGACACTGAAATTGCTTACAAATTATAACTAAGCTCAAAATTCAATGTAAAAAAAAAAAAAAAAAAAAAAAAAAAAAATGCAGTTTCAAAAAATAATTAAAAATACTTTTTGAACAGAGAAAGGGTTCAAACAGGTACCAAATTCATGCCAAAAGTACAGGCTTACATTTGATGCAGTGCTGCTCTCAGGTGTCTGCCCTTTCCTCTCCTCCATCCTTCATTCCTTCTGTCCTCTTCTGTCTTTCTTTCCTTCATCCGTTCCTCATCTTTCTGCCTATGGGTGACTTTAAACTTCCTCTCTGTCTTTCTTTCCTTCATTCTTTCCTCGTCCTTCTGCCTATGGGTGGCTGTACACTGAGTGACAAGCCAAATGGTTTCCTGTACCCCAGGAAACCATTTACTATGCTGGGTGATAATCATATAACCAAATTTTGGCACCTGGTGGTTTAGTGGGTAATAATGGTGCTCCAGTCGGATTGAGCCAGTGAAGGTTTATATCCAAGGGATGGTTGGGGTTTATTGCTCATGTAATGCCACTCGGGTGAGTGAGGCTGGGCACTCTCATCTTAAATATCAGGACCAGCTTGGCTAGGCCCGGGCTTCTGCGCTCCTCATGGGGTAACAACATAGGATTGGATGATGGATGGACAATGTAATAAAAAGTACAATTTCTTGGAAGTGAATATTAGCAATATTGTGGATTGTACATATATATGTTCTTGTTAAATTTAAAAAAAAAAAGTTTCTATTCATAAACACCAGCCTAACATTCCATACTTTTTGAACACAAAAAGTGTTCAAACTTATATCAGTTACATGCCAAAAGTACAGATTTACTTTCCTAAAGACATAGACACACATTTGACTAACAGAAAATAAAATTATACAGTGTAATGAAAAGTACAGTTCCTTGAAAGTACAGTAGTAATAATAATAATAATAATGATGATGATAATAATAATAATAATAATAATAATAAAATAATAATAATTCATCGATCATCCAGTCCAATGTTGCCCCATCAGGAGCGTAGGAACCTTGGGCTAGGCAGATTGGTTCTGACATGTAAGATGAGAGTGACCAGCCTCACTCATCCCTGAGTGGCATTATGTGAGCAGTAAACCGCAACCATCCCTTGGATATAAACCAGCACGGACTCAATCTGTTTGGAGCACCTTAATTATCCACCAATCCACCAGATGCCATTATTTGGTTATATGGTTACCACCCAGCATAGTAAATGCTTTCCTGGTGTACAGGAAGCAATTTGGCTTGTTACTCAGTGTAGAGTTACCCATAGACAGAAGGAAGAGGAACGAATGAAGGAAAGAAAGACAGAAGAGGGAGTGTAAAGTCACCTGTAGCCAGAAGAAAGAGAAAAGAGTGAAGGAAAGACAGAAGAGGAAGGATGAAAGAGAGGAAAGGGTAGACACCTAAAACAGCACTACATTGAGTGAGTGGATGGTGATTGCCCCCCACCAACCACAAAATAATAATAATAATAATAATAATGATGTATAATGCCAGTGATGTAAAGCTTACAGAACATATTATTCCTGCGAAGCATTCCTGTTGCCACAACCATAATGTACTGCTTAGCATTCCCAGTGCCACAATCATAATGTACTGTACTGTAGAGCAAGCCTAACGTATAGTCTTGTATTAAAATACCAGTACCCTTCTGGCTCTCGTGAAAAGATGTATTACTTTCAAAAACTCATTGGTAAATCATATCAGTGCAGTTATTAGTACACAGCTCGATCAGCTGATTGGTGTTTACATGTCTCGCCAGGTGAGCTGTAATACTCCACAAGTTTTCCTTGTTTTACCACTAAAGTAATCCCTCGATTATCCGATGTAATAGAGCCATCGGTGTAATCGAAAATCAATGAAATCCAGATACAGAGCAATATCCTACTTACAATACCCTGCCCATACCCAGCCTATATGTACAGTTCCCCACCTAATTGTGTGAATGTTCTATGGTCTTTCAGCCACTGTCCAGTACTGTACAGTACTTAGACTTCAAAACCCCCATGGGAATATCCAATATAATGCTAAAGACGAAAAAAATAATGCATAGACAACAAAAATTTACCCAAAGTTCCACAGTAGAATACAGTACTTACCACCCAGTGACTGGCAGACAGGCATCGTAACCCAGTAGCCCCCAGCTGGTTTTTAACAAATGTTAAACACCTTCTTCTCCTCCTCTTCCTCCTCCATCTGCTGGAGCTGGGGGATGAGTGGGGACATGCAGCAAGGTGATGGAGGCCTACCCGCCTCAGGAGACTCTTAACCCTGCCAGGTTTCTGGACTGTACAGATTATGTCTGTGCTAGAGTCAGCCACCCTCAAGCTGACGCACAACCTCGCGTTGCGATATTTTTCTTTGATCGCTCTGTGTAAATACGCTTTTCATGATTGAATGTTGGTTTGGGGTCATTTTAAAGCTAAATATTTGTACAATGTCATAGTATGTTCAAAAAGGGAAAACAAAAAAAAGTAAGTCAAAATGACGAGTTGAAGTAAGGCAAAAACTAAAAATTTATACCTCCATAGAAAAATACTGAGCAAAAAAAAAAAAAAAAAAACTGTGAAAGATATACAGTATAAATCTGATTTAAACTGTGTAAAGCAACAATAAATTACCTTTACAATGCTGTATAGATTATGGTTATTTATGCATTTTATTGCACAGTAAAGTGAAAGGAAAAAGATGCAAATTTTTTTATGATTCTCATTCGCATGTTCTCTTTGCAATCTTTTTCTTTGATCAGTCAGTGTAAATACATCTTTTATGATTGAATGCTGGTTATAGTGTTATTTTAAAGATGAATAGTTGTAGTTTATCATAGTATATTCAAAAAAGGAAAGCAACGGAAATAAAAAGTCAAAATGACGAGGTAAAATTAAGTGAAAACCAAAAATTTTATACCTTGCTGTAGAAAAATATTCAGCAATAAAAATCTCATAAAAATATATAAATCTGGTTTAAACCATGTGAAACTACAATAAAGTACCTTTACAGTGCTATATAGATTATGGTTATGTATGCATTTTATTGCACAGTAAAGCGAAAGGAAAAAGATCCACAATTATATTATGATTTTGGCTGCATATTCTTTTTTTTTTGTTATTATTATTATTATTATTATTATTATTATTATTGTTGTTGCTCTGTGTAGATATACTTTTCACTGTAGAATGCTTGATGTGGTGTTATTTTGAAGCTGAATAGTTGTAGTTTTCAGTAGAATGTTCAAAAAAGGAAAGCAAAGAAAATGAAAAGTCAAAATGACACATTCAGCATATTGAAATAATGGAGACAGAGCTTGGAAAAGTGCGAGGCAATCATGTGCCCTCTGATCACCACGAAAGCTGCAACGCAACTGCCTTTGTTCCCTGCCCTGAGACAAAGCCATGAGTCATACCACATGCGCACTGCCTGCCACGCACAAAGCAACCATCCCATGACATCGTGCCAGAGTTTCTTCGTTATGACGCATAAATGCAATTTATGGTGAATGTTTTACAAAAGTATCTTAAAATGATGATTAAAAACATCATCGGAATCTACGAGGTTGGATTTGAAATGACGCTCAAAATCGTCATTGGAATCTCAAAGCATTAAGACAGCCACAAGCTCGTGCCAAATGTCGACTCAGCAGTGCCGATGTGCTCGGTTGCAGGTCCAAGAATGAAGACTGGGGACAAGGTGGTGGTGGTGGGGAGAACAGGCTTGCACACATGGGGGTGGCAGACTTGTAGAAAGTGTCGATCTTGGTCTGACGATATGTATAACGATTCTGATGGAGGATGACAGCATCCCTGACTGCCTGCAGATTCGTCACCAGCATGAGCGGCACCAACGCCCTGTCGCAGTGAGGGTGCATGGCATAATTGAGCACCTACTCAATGCCAGCATGTAGCACATCAAGATGAGAGAGAGCTGTAATGGCGGGGTAGTCAAAGTCAGGGTCCTCGTCCTCATCCTCATTGCTGTCCTCTGTCTGTCCCGCAGAGACAGCAGTGGCAATCTCTTCATCAGACAACGTCTGATAACCTGGATCGCCGTCTTTGTCATCCAACCTTTCCCTCATATTGTCGATGTCAACATCCTTGCCTGTCGTACAGTGACGAAGGTGGAAATCGTCCACAGCAACTGTCTCATGCCAGATATTGTACTTTACCCAGAAGAAAAGGTTCTTCATGCTGGATAATGTCATGGATTTTATGCTTATTGTTGGATACTGTTTTAATTCAGCCATTGGCTGCACCGGACAGTGTCATATGCTGGATAATGCAGCGCCAGATAATTGGGGGTTTACTGAAATTATGGTTGGAAAGTTCCCAGTTGCCAGGAAACCGGCAGCTAAAATAAATGAGCAGTACTCACTGTTGTCTATCCTCAGTGAGTTGCCAGTTAGTCATTTAACCCCTAGCCTGAGTGTGGTGTGCCGCTTTCAATAATTTTTTTAATCTTTCCTTTTCTTCCAAAAATCACTCTGTCTCTTGCATTTGACTTTCTCAAAAACTATATTTTCGAGACAGGTTTTAGCCTTCCTTGGGTACTAATGCCATTTTTAATGGATCAGGAAGTGCATGAATTACTTTTGTAGTTGCAACTTCAACTTAGTTTCTTGGCTTAGCCTGGGTGATGGGTGTGAAAGATGATAGATAGCCTGATATCCCCTAAAAAACTGCATGATGCTGCCTCTAAGAAACCTTCGTGGTGCATTGTTAGAACTCCTGCTCATATGAGGTAGGTCATTGCTGTCAGAATCAGCTCAGGTGGGGTAAGTAGCACACCACAGGTTAAATGGTGCTGCTTGAGCTTTCTGTTCATTAAATGAGTTATTTAAGAGGAGCCTGTGGAGTCACATGGAGAGACAGGCTGACGAATGAGGATATAAAGGAGCGTTGTGGTGTTGATGTGGATGTGATAGGAAGCGTTATGAGGAACACACTGAGGTGGTTTGGCCATGTGGAGAGGATGGAGGGTGAAAGACTGACGAAGAGAGTGTATGTGAGTGAGGTGGAGGGGGAAAGAGGGAGGGGGAGGCCGAGGATGAGATGGAGGGATGGGGTGGAGAGGTATATGAGAGAGGGGGGTGTGAGCTGGGAGCAGGGGAGTGAAATGGCGGGGGACAGGGCGACTTGGAGGCGATTTTGTTTGTGGCCACCCCAAACGGGATTGAGGCGTCTGGCAATTTTGGATCCTGCCTATCCAAGTTTTTATTGGGAAGTAGAATGATCATGATAAAGCCGATTCTGAAAAGAAGTTGCTTTTAAGCTGATAAATATCATGTGGTAGCACCTTGAATAAGGTAAAATAAAAAACTGTAAAGGATTATTATAGTTTGTCTCCTCTGTGACAGTTTAACAGTGCTTTAAGGTAGTTAGTAATTATGTGTCTGCTTGACTGTTTCATATTTTGGTATTTACATCCCTCCCATTTCATTGATTTCATTAGGAATTGAGAAAGGATATTGATACTTGTTTTAGTTTTATTTACTTTGTTTTCCAGTAAGTAGATTATGGTGATTCACTCTAAGAATTCTCCTAGTGTACAACTTGATTTTTAAAGAACCAGAAGTGTATAATTAGCTTTTTTTTTTTCTCACAGCCTGATCAAGGAGTACCGCCATCGCCCTAAGTATAAGAAGCTGCTGGAATATCCCTTTATAAAGAAGTATGAGCAGCAGAAAGTTGATGTGGCTGCTTGGTTTGCAGGTTGGTAAATCCTGGAGTAATTATCTGTTGGCTGCAGCATGCCGGCCACATATAAAATTTGTGGTGCAGCAGTCAGTGGCAAATTTATCATATTTATCTCTACAGAATTTGTATAGAAGTGCTTTAAATATAGCAATAAATGCAGCGGTGAATCAACTTCTAACTTTATTAGAGTTGCAGCAAGTCTTTAGGTAAAATATTGGTGCAGTGATGTGTTAATACACATCCTATTTTTTTGCCTCATAACATCCCACAGAATGATGGTACACCACACTACGCCCACTTGCATGAGATAGCCACAACAGTCACTCACCCTTATAGCAGTACATTCTAAATCACTTTTAACTTGTACACTTACTAATACTTTCCACAGAATAATTTTCGTACATTATCATCATCCAGACCTCCTTTCCCACCCTAGGGCAGGATGAGGAGTAGCAATGTCCAGACAGCCCAAATTTGCCCAATCCAATGGGACACAATTCCATTCACTCACCATTCAAGCCCCTGGAATCCTGGCTTTATCTGATACACCAAAAACATTCATCACGTTCTATGTCTTTGGAAAAACGTATCCGATAGAGTAAATCCGGATGCTGTAACATTAAAAAGGGGTGCCAAATCCCTGATCAGACACTTCTCCTGACATTATTCATCCAACAAGCTTGATTTCTTGTCAGCCTCTAACCTCACTGACTTTCAAGCCTCTTTTCCTCACACACTCATCCGCCATATCCCTCCACCTTCTCCTTGGCCTGCCTTACCTCCTCCCTCCTTCAGATTCGCTCAGATATACCTTTTTCATCACTCTGTTGTTATCCATTTTGTCCACATGACCATACCATTTTAGTATACTCTCTTCGATTCTGGTGTCCACAGACTTCCTCACTCCACTTCTTTTATGAATCACATTTTTGTATCTTATCCACTCTCTGTATTCCACATACTTTCCTCAGCAGTCCCATTTCCACTGCTTTTACTCTTAACTTTTCATTTTCATGCCATACCATAGTCTCACGTCCAAATGTTAAAGTTAGCACTAACAATCCTTCATGTAAGCGTCGTGCAGCTGCAACACTCAAGCCTCTGTTTTTTATCAAGGCCTTCATAGCATCATGGTGACATGTGGAGGTGTAGGAGGACTGCTGGGCCTTGGGATAGGTCACTGCCCCCGAGAAATAGGCCCTGAAGCCTTTGCCCAGAGTCGGACACGTAAAAAAAAAAAAAAAAAAAAATCAGCTACTTTCCTTCCTTGTGTCACTCTACTTTCCATTTCTTTTCCACATTTTCCTCTCATTTCTATCATTGTACCCAGGTAGTTGAACTCTCTCACCAATTCCAGTCTCTCTCCATTCACTGTAACATCACACTGGAAGTCACCTTCTCTCTTAATAACCATCACTTTATTCTACATTTACTCTCAAGGCACCATGCTCACAGACATCAACAAAACTCTTCACTGATCTACCAAGTTCTTCTCCAGTATTTGCAAGTAATACAGCATCATCAGCATATGACAAATTTGAGATAGTCCATCCATCACCATTCATTACCATTGCCATCCCCCTCTCCATTACTCGTGTTTTTACTTCTCTCATCGCCCCATTCATATATATATTGAACAACATTGGGAACATCACCCAACTTTGTCGTACACCCACACCGATCGTGAACCATTCACTTAGATGCCCGTTTACCCTTACCCATGCTTCACTACCATCATAAAAGCTCTTGACGGCAGGTAGCAGCTTACCATCTACACTGTACATGCACAAAACCTTGCACAATCCTTCTCTGTCTACTTTGTCGGATGCCATTTCCAGATCCATGACTGCCACAGACACCTTATAGTCTTTCTCATAAGCCATCTCCACTATCTGTCTTACTGCAAATATTTGATCCACACATCCCCTGCCACTCCTAAAGCCACCATGTTCATCACTCGCTAGGACTTCTGATATCTCTCATACTTCTCTATTTCCCTATACCTTCCCTACCACACTCAGTAAACTTATGCCATGATAATTCTTGCACTCACTTCATTCACCATTATTTTTGTACAGAGGTACAATCACAGCCTTTGCTGGTACAGTTTCACTGATCCATGACTTCTTACATATCTCCAACAAACACTTCATTCTGCTCTCTCCACTACACTTAATCATCTCTGCATACACCTCATCAACCCCAGCTGCTTTCCCATTTTTCAGCCACTTCACAGTGCTCTTCACCTGTGCAATTGTCACATTTCCTGGCACTTCATTCCTTCACGGCAACCCCCCGAAACCAGTCATGTTTACAGTGGCTCTGCTGTCTGTATTCACATTCATCAGGCTTTCAAAATATTCTTTTCATCTGGCCCTTGCTTCATCCCCATGGTTAATAATCTACCTGCTACATCCTTCACACCTCCACATTTCTTTCTGCTGTCATTTCTTTATTTCTTCACCTGTTTCCAGAATAACTTCCCATTTTCAGAGTAATTTGCATTCATTTTTCTTCCAAAATCATTTACTTCCTTTTTCCTTTTCACTAGTCTCTTTATGTGCTTCTTGCTCTCAGTATACAGTAATCCCTCCACTATCCGATGTAATAGAGCCAAAGGCATGTCCGGAAAGTGTTCCTGTCCAGAAAGTAGGCCCCTTGCCTGCTGGACTGGTACTTAAGGACCCTAACCCAGCCTAACTTTGAAAGCCACCTAAATAACTTCCTACCGAACATACATAGCACCTATTTAAACCTATTTAAGATCCTATTCACACCAATAATGGACATAAAGCATGAAATAAATAAAAAGGAACCAGAGAATGAGGAATTAGAAGTGGTTATGAAAAATATTTAGCAGGGTACAGCATGCCTGTGGCTGCCTTCTCTAAGGCTTTGGCAGTGGTGAAAATGCTCTTAAAGCACATCCAGTGTTGTGCTGCACTTAATTCTTTGCACTGTGAGTTATAAGTTTTTAACACTGCACATTCTCTTCTTAATTGCACCACGCCAGTTTCAAAAGCAAATTTCAGTGCACTCCACAGTTAATCCTTTGCACTCTAAATTCTAATTTCTTAACACTGCACAACACTGTAAATTCCCATGTGGTCTAGTGGCAAGGTATTGCAGTTTATTCACTGTTTATTCACAAAAACGAGCATGTGCGGCATCCATGCAATGAGCATGTACTCGTGATGGCAGTTAGGCGATAACTGGTGAGGGGGGAGGAAGGAAAGGGTGAAGGGGCTGTGTGTAAACACAGCTGGCCTGTTCGGCGCCGCACGGCAATTTCAGATTACGGGGGGAAACAATTCGGATTGGGGGGGGGGGGTCCAAAGGTCCAGGCCCACAATGTCGGGTAAGTGGGGAGTCCGGAAAGTGGGCATCCGGATAGTACAGGGATTACTGTATTCAGTTCTTATTTCAATTGAACTCCTGTCCTGTAACCACTCTAGCCACTTCTTCCTCTTTTCCTCCACTGCTCTCTTAACCTCTTCATCCCACTATGCCGTACCTTTCTTCTTTGTTGTTACTCTTGCTACACCACACACTGCTTCAGCATTCATAACTAAGCAGTCCATATTTGCATTCCACAGGTGTCCAGATCCATTTCATTCCAATTCACTGATTCTAACTCCTCCTCTACTTTGTCCCTGTATTCATCTGCCATTTCTTTGATCCTCAGCTTCTCAACTTTCAGTCTTTCTCCATGACTGCTCCTCTCACTCCTAGTCCACCACACTCCTCTCAGCTTAATCTTGCATACCATGATCCCCAATCCCTCTATACCATGCATATTTATGTGCATATTTGTGTTTGAAATATGAGTTACAAATGCACAACCTCCTTTCCTGACACATATCCTTCAGTTGCTTCCCATTACCATTTTCTCCTGGTACTCCATTACAACCCATTATGTTATCCTCATTACCAGTGCCTACTCTTCCATTCATATCGCCCATTTCGATCAAAGAATAATTTTCTTACTTGCACATGGTACAGGAAATGTGGAAGGGGAAAGGATACTTGAGTTTGGGGAGGCACTGAACATGATTGTGTGCAACACACATTTTAGGAAAGGAGAGAGTAGGTTGATTACATACAGGGCGGGGAGGAAATAATAGTCAGATAGATTATTTTATGGTCAGGAGGGCTGATAGGAGGTTAGTGAGGGATGTTAATGTTATAGGGAGCGAGGAGTGTGTGCAGCAGCACAAATGATTGATATGTGACATGGTGCCTAAAGAACGAGTGATGAAAAAGAGGACTTACGTATCTAGGAGGAAAATACGGAAGCTGGAAGACCAAAACATAAGGGATGCTTTCTATAGCGAACAGGGAGCCGTTGACAGAGGCGTTAGTGAACAGTACTGAGCCTTCAAGAACAACCTCTTGAGAGTTATTGATGCAGTATGCAGTTGGACAAGAGGCCCACCAAGACATAAAGTAACTTGGTGGTGGGATGAGGGTGTAGAAATTAAAGTTAAGGAGAATAGAAGGCTTTTCCAGGAATGGAAGAAGAGTGGTAACAAAGAGGAATGCATGGCTGCTAAGCGTAAGGCTAGAACAGAGGTATACAGGGCAAAATCTGAGTCACAGAGACTTTTACTTGATAACCTAAATCATGTGGAAAGGAAGAATGTGATATTTAAAGTAGCAAATCAGGTGAAGAGGGATACTCGGGATATTATAGGTGAGCAGTGTGCGAAGAGTGGCGAAGAAAGGATAGTGGTGGAAAGTGGGGATATTAAAGATGCATGGGGAGAGAGCATTATAGCAAGTTGTTGAATGAGGAGTTTAACTGGGACATGGAATGTTTGGAGCCAGCAGATCCAGTGTTTGGCCCTTGGCTTTTGATTGACCCAGCTGCTGTGAGTGACGCAATAGGCAGGATGCATGTGGGGAAAGGCAGCAGGTGTGTCTGGGTTGACTATTAAAATGTTGAAGGCCTGGAGATATAGGAGTGAGGTTAGTCACTGACCTGATAAATATGATTATATATGAGTGTGTTGCCCCAAATGATTGGCTGAAGAGTGTAATTGTAAATGTGTACAAGGGGATAGGTGATGCCCTGGAAAGAGGAAATTATAGAGGTATAAAGCATGTAGATCAGATAATGAAGGTAATGGAGAGAGTTCTAGAATGTATGATTAGAGAAAGAGTGAATATTGATGAGATGCAGTTTGTTTTTATGCCAGAAAGGGATACCACTGATGCCATATTCATTGTTCGACAGCTTCAGGAAAAATATACTGGGTTATGGCCATGCATGTGGGTGCTTGCACCCTGGTAAGAGTGAATGGGAGATTTGTGATGAGTTTTTGTGAATGTTGGTTTGCATCAGGAGTCAGTTTTGAGTCCCGTGTTGTTTATTATGGTACTTGAAGCCCTCTCATGTGACTTCAGAAATGGACTCCCGTGGGAGATGTTGTATGCTGATGGTTTGTTGTTGACTGCAGAGAATGAAAGGGAGGCTGAGGAAAGATTTAGGTAATGCAGTGATGGTATGGGGTACAAGGGCTTAAGAGTAAATGCAGATAAAACAAAAGTGATGATATCTAGAGTTGGTGGCGATACTGTTAAAGAAGAGGGAGAGTGGCCATGTGCAACTTGCCACAATGGTGTGGGATGTAATTCCATCTTGTGTAGTGTTTGTGATAAGTGGGTGCATAAGAGATATAGTGGTATTAGAGGTAGACTGCGAGATAATGCTGAGTTTATGTGTGCAGTGTGTCGGGGAGAGCAGGTGGAGATTGTCAGGCTGATGAGTCTCTTGAGTTTGTGGAAGAGTTTTGTTTTGTGGGAGACATGTTATGTACTGGAGGTGGGGCTGGAGCTAGCTCTGTGACTAGGGTGAGGAGTGGTTGGAAGAAGTTCAGGGAGCTGTTGCCTCTTGACATTGAGAGGGCTCTCCCTACATGCTAAGGAATCATTGTATGAAGCATGTATTAGGAATAGATAGAAAGATAGATAGATGCATTAGGAATGGAATACTGTATGGTAGTGAGATCTGGACAGTAAAGAAAGAGTATATTCACAGGCTCAGACATACAGAAATGACAGTGAGTAGGTGGATGTGCAGTGTGTCCCTGCGTACAAGGCCTGGGGGGCTGCGTTTACATTGGAAGAGTTGAGAGTTAGGATGGGACTGGAGTGTATTGGTGTTGTGATAAGGTGAGGTAAATTGAGGTGGTATGGGCATGTGGAGAGGATGGGGGATGATGGTTGGGTGCATAAGATGAGAAGTATTAATATTGGGAGTGGGGTTGCAAGGGTTAAACTGAAAGAAACATGGGACGAGGTCATTAAGTGTGACCTCAGAGTTAAAAGACTGAAGAGGGAGGCTGCCACAGATTGAGCAGCATGGAGAGCCACCATTAGGTGACCAAGGCCAATGCATGGAAGCATGTTGGAGCCTTAAAAAATGAAAACGATTCTTGATGTATGCTGAGAAACATTATTTATTTGTTGTCATTTTATTTTTCAATTGCTCTGATATGTAGGTGTTGATGATTGCAGATGAGGTTTTTGACAATGGTAGCAGTGGTGTTAGTGGTAGTGATTTCATGAGTAAAGTAGTGTGGAGCTGGTTGGTCTGTCTATCTATTTATCTGTTGCCAGACACCTTAATCCCATGAGGGGTGGCCACAGACAAATCGCCTCCATGTCGCTCTGTCCCCCACCATTTCACTCCCCTGCTCCAAGCTCACACCCCCTCTCTGATATACCTCTTCACTCCATCCCACCATCTTATCCTTGGCCTCCCCCTCCCTCTTCCCCCCTCTGCCTCACTCATGTACACTCTCCTCATCAGTCTCTCATTCTCCATTGTCTCCACATGACCAGACCACCTCATTGTGTTTGTCATAACGCTTCCTATCACATCCATATCCACACCACAATGCGCCTTCCCATCCTTATTTGCCAGTCTGTCTCTCTATGTGACCCCACATGCTCCTGTCAAATAAATAATTTCTACTGCTCTCACTCTTGACTTCCATCCCTCCAACAAGGTCCAAGCTTCACTTCCATATGTTAGAGTTGGTATTGCAATACAGTCATGAAGTGACTTTTTTACTTCCATGCTCACTTCCCTGTTCCTTATCACTGCTTTTAGAGAACCACCAACCTTTCTTCCTTGTTGCACCCTTTCAAGCACTTCATCCTCTAAACTTCAATCCTTACTCATCACACTACCCAAGTACTTAAATGCACTCACACTTTCCATTTCCTCTTCATCCAACCTCTCTGTACATTCAGTGACTCCATTTCTCTCAAAGACCATAACTTTACTCCTCCCTACATTCACCTTTTACCCCTAATGGGCGATCAACATTCCCAAACGTCCACAAAGGAAAGGGAGGTTGACGTTCCGGAACGCATGTCTATTTTGCGGGCCTGTTATATGAAACAAATGGGAGATATGGCAACGATGCCTGCTAGGATGTGAATATATCTCACAACACCACCTTGAGTCACTTACAGCTGATGCAAGTGGCTGTAAACAACAGAGGAGGTGTGTTATGGGCAAGAATTCAGTGAGATGCCCAAGTAAACACAGAGATGTGACTATGTGGTGCCCTGAATGTGGTGTGGGTCTCTGTATCAATTGCTTTACAGAATATCACACACTGAAAACATATTAATGTGAACAGTTGTAATATACAGTTGTACATAATATTTACGTCCATAAGATTTTAACTGTAGAGATGGAAGATAAGATAAAATTTACATTATAATGTGTAGTGTTCACAGTGCATTACGAGGACACAGAACATTTTACATCATGTAGAAATGTATATATTAAGCTGCTGTTACAAATAAGAGCTGAAAACAAGACTCTGCCAGCCTGCTCTCAGTTCCGTGCCACTGAGAGTGTCCTTGACGCGCTACGACCCCTCTCACTCTCCTCTTACCACCACCCAGCCTGAGTGCCATTTGAAGAGAATAACATCAAATGCTTTGTTTTTTCATCTATTCTGATCCATTTATGCATGTTTTGCCTGATTTCAAAAAGCTATTTTTTCCAAAATACAGTAATCTGTCCCGCATGGGTGTAAAATTGGAAAGTAGCACGCTGTTTAAGGGTTAATAGAAAATTAGGATTCAGAGCGAAAACGTGCTAAAGTTAGCGAGTATTTTTCCTTAAGATTGCCAACTCACCTTGACAGACTTCTATTTTGCACAGATACTGATTTACAGTGCAAAAAAATGTATCTGCATGTTAGATCAATATTTATATAAAGTAGAAGTTTGCCAAGACGAGTTGTTGAGCTAAAGGAGAAACTATCTATCTATCTATTGCCAGATGCCATAATCCCGTACGGGGTGGCCATTTGACTCTTGAGTTATTTGTTTTACAGGGAGGGGCACTAACCCTCCACCAACCCACTTGACACATAGGGAGCACGTGTGGTTTGGTTATATGGTTACCACCCAGCATTGTAAATGGTTTCTTGGCTTACAGGAAACCATTTGGCTTGTCACTCAATGTAAAGCCACCTGTAACGGAAAGAAAAGCAATAAGTAGTGACAGGAAAGATGGGAGATATAGGAAGAGAGGAGGGCAGGCACAGAAAAAGAATGATAAAGGCTAAGGAAGAAGTAGGCAGCACTACATCAAGTGAGTGGATGATGGTCGCCACCACCTACCACATAAAGGAGAAGCACTTCAGCTATATTTAGCGTGTTTTCGCTGTGAATCCTAATTTTTTATGAACAGTTAAATCAGACACAAAAATTTGACCAGATTTCAGTTAAATAGGTGTGTATAAACCTATATAGTGATAAATCTATAATATTTACCAATAGTAGCCCCCACAAACTCCTGAAAGTTGCCAGTGTTCGCCGGATCACTAAATTGCGTGAGGTCAGTACCCACTCAGAGCTGGTATACCTTCCTTAAAACAAAATTCTGTCGGGATTATAACTCATGCATAAAGTATTATACCAGTATTATATTCATCGTAGATATTTTACTGATGCTTTACATGAGATTTGCGCTGAAAAGCTCTCCATGGAGTTTACTAAAAAGCATGAAAGCTTATTGTGTGTTTTTGCATTCAGCACATTTTTACCAAGTGTTATGAGTCTCGGTTGTTAGAAAAATATATCATACAGTTTCCAAAGATCGTAATCTTTCATCTGGCAAATCCTGACATGATTCTATCCATTATACACTTAATAATAGTAAGAACTGTATGGCTGACATCTTACGGGGCCGAGATCAGCCGACCCGAATTTTTAAAGGCATGATATTCCTCTTGCTTTGAGAAAACGTCTCAGTTCTGCTACAGTCTATTTTTCCACGTATATTTTACTTGCGCAGTGGACCATTACACTATATTTTCCGGAGTCATCAGGTTATTTCAAAAGGCGTGGGAGTTAGGTGCCGTGTATACACACCATTAGCGCCGCCTTGGGCCCCTGGTGGCGGCCGCACAAACTACGCCAAGCTAGCCATAAGAAAGCGTCTCTATATGAGTTCAGTGGGTTCATATGATCTTCGATTGTTTAAGTACCATATTTCCTTCATTTCTTGTGTAAGATACAATTTCTTTATACTCATTTACAATTTTTCCTTACAGATGTACATTCACCATCTAAAAAAATGACTGTGATCAATACTCAGGCAGTATAATAATCGCATGTAGACTGTCCCTAAACTGAGATAGATGCATCCTTCCATTTCTATTATATTTTGATAAAGAAGCCATTTTTTCTCCAGTATTATATGTAGATAAATAAAAAAATACCCTATTTTCAGTAAAGTAACACAAAAATTGTATTACAGAGGGTAATTCAAGTTGACCCTACTTTTGCATTTTACATGAGGTTATCTGGCGAGCAATGGCATCTTTTTCCAGTTTGTGGGGGCTCCTATTAAAAGTGTCGATTCAATAAATGACCACCCATCAGGTATTTCGCTGCACCCTGTTAAAGGTACCTCTATATCCTTCAGGTTCAGATCTCTTACTGAAACCATTCTTTCAGAAAACCAATAATGAAGAGGTCAAATATCAAACATTCATGAGCATAATACCATTATAAAGTCATACAGCTGATACTGTACAGCATATATTAAACACTTTCCACTTATGAGATACGAGCACAGCTCGGGAATGGTGTAAACAATGGTAGCTGTTAGGTACTTCTAGTCAGTTTCACTGCACTTTAGTTACCTAACAGGTGCCACCCATTTACACCACGAAAAGTATTCCTTCACAACATACGTGAAGAGGGTAGTTTGGATCTGTGCTGGCCATGTCAGTAAATGTCGTGACAGCTGTTATCGCTGTTACTGGTAAAGTCTTGTGTAATGGATTGGAGTGTCGTCTGCAGTATGAATACTGACGTCATTGCCAATATGGTGGCAGCTTCCTTCCAGCTGCAAAGAATTAAAGATATCACAGCATGATCAGTGTAGCTGATAAATTAAATTAAAAGATACATAATCTTTGTGGTAGGTGTGGACGCTCACCATCCACTCACTCGATGTAGTGCTGCTCTCGAATGTCTGCCCTTTCCTCTCCTCCCTCTTTTCCTTCCTTCCTCTTCTGTCTTTCTTTACTTCATTCTTTCCTCTCCCTTCTGCCTACAGGTGACTTTACACTCCCTCTTTTGTCATCCTTGCTTTCATTCTTTCCTGTTCCTTTTGCCTGTGGGTGACTCTACACTGAGTGACAAGCCAAATGGTTTCCTGTACATCAGGAAACCATTTACTATGCTGGGTGGTAGCCATATAACCAAATTATGGCACCTGGTGGTTTAGTGGGTAATTGCAGCACTCCAATCGTATTGAGCTGGTGAACGTTTATATCCAAGGGGTGGTTGGGGTTATTGCTCACGTAATGCCACTTAGGGATGAGTGAGGCTGGTCACTCTCATCTTAAATGTCAGGACCAACTTGTCTAGCCCCGGGTTCCTTTGCTCCTCATGGGGCAACGTAGGATTGGATGATGGCTAGATGGATGGATACCGTAATCTTCTAAGTACACCCGAAAGCACTACTCTCTCCCCCCCTTAGTAGCCGGAGTCGCGGCCAGTGAGTGGCAAGGCGATCGAACACCCCACATCCACCGCCCCTTCCCCAACCCCAGTGTAACCGTTGTTGTATAGCTGTGGAACGGCCAAAGCTGGTGGTGCTATAGTGTGTCATGATCGTTTTTATAAAGTTTATAAAGGCATTTAATGTGTAATACTGTACTGTTATCCACAACATAATAGAAAGGCACGAAACTGAAAGACCTATAATGTATTATGTGTTATTGTCAAAATACTTACATACTATATTGTAATATAACAGATAAGTTTAGTAATGTAAACAGCATCTGATGAAAGATATGATGTTTCTCATTATTCTCGCTCCCACCTCCACCACCCTTCTCTCCTGGTTGTTGTCTCCACCACATGCCTCTCATACCCTCTCGTCCCCCCCACCCCCTCGCATTGTTAACTAACATAAAGATAATGATGAAATGATCCGTCAGGAACTGATCATATTATATCATGATAGCCTACACCTCTGCATTTCGCACCAAGAAATAAATAACATACAATACTCCAGTATATCTGCCACCCATTTCATCGTGTTATAAGCTGTTGCGTGACATATGCACTGCAAGTTGGACCTTGTGTTACATGAACATATGGTTGCCTATCTTTAATACAGGTAGTGTGGTTTTGGAAGTCCATTAATTCGAATTAAGGTGGCAATTTAAGCCTTATATTATAACCACGTAAGGTTTATGTTCCTGTCATTATTGGATGAACGAAACGAATCAGGGATCTGCTCTGACGAACCACAAACTCTCGCTTTGACGAAAGTATACAGACCTCTTGTCACAACAGTGACACAATGTCATTATGTATACGACTGACCCACATTCAGTCGTATAGGTAATGATATTGTCACTGTTGTGACAAGAGGTCGGAATATTTTCGTCAAGGCAGAGAGTTTGTGGTTCGTCAGAGCAGATCCCTGATTCGTTTCGTTCATCCAATAATGACAGGAACATAAACCTTACAATTAATGGACTGTTGACTCTATACAGGGGTTTTATCCACCCCTGTGTGGAGTACAACTCTCATGTGTGGGGAGGTTCCCCACATACAGCTCTTCTCAATAGGGTAGAGTCAAAGGCTTTTTGTCTCTCTAATGCAAGAGTTAACCGTTACTCCCAGTCTTTCATTTATGCAACAGGTCAACCTTGGAACTGTTTCCCTCTGTCTGTATTTCCGGCTTCCTATGATCTCCAGTCTTTCAAACTCAGTGTGTCCAGGCATCTCGAAATGATCGGATTTTGAATTTGGCTCTCTCTTGTATTTTGTTTTTCTTTTGGAAGGAACAATTTTGCGGGCCCGCAGCCTCTGGTCCTTCTCCATCACATAAAAAAAAACTTATTTGTTACATTATAATATAGTATGTAAGTATATTGACAATAACACATAATACATTATAGGTCTTTCAGTTTCGTGCCTATTATGTTGTGGATAACAGTACAGTATTACACATTAAATACCTTTATAAACGTACCCCTACTGGTTCTGATTATTCATAAAAACGATCATGACACACTATAGCACCACCAGCTTTGGCCGTTCCACATCTATACAACGACGGTTACACTGGGGTCGGGGAAGGGGCGGTGGATGTGGGGTGTTCGATCGCCTGGCCGCTCACTGGCCGCGACTCCGGCTGCTGGAGGGGAGAGATTAGTGCTTTCGGGTGTACATGCAGAGTGCACTTTCCATATTCCTCCAGAACTGGAAACTCGTCTGTTGGGTGCAGAAAGTGAGAATAGTGATCACTGGGGGTAGGGTTGTGAGAGGCAGATCAAAAAAGATCTGTGAGGCAGTCATGGAGTGTGACCTGAAGGATAAGGGACTTATTCGGAAGCTGCCAGAGATCAAGTAGCATGGAGAGCTGCCATTAGTTTACCAAGGCTGAGACATGTTGTAGCCTTTATAAACGAAACAGAACAATATTGCTTTGTTACGTTAGACTTTTAGGTTAGGTAAGGCTAGCGTATGAATATGTATGGTTAGGCTGTGATAATAAATTTTAATAGGTTTGGGAGTTTATTAGGTGTCTCTCATTACACATGAAAAACTAACAGGAGTGAATTGGAATGAACAGTTACATAAGAATGGAGATGAAAATCATCAGTAAGCAATCACTTACCACCAGGAAAATTATTAGAATAATATAGAAAACAACCATGAAGACTAGAAAGTGAATCAGTGTAGCAGTTCAGCTTCTTAAACTAACATGAGGAAGTCTGTGACCTCGAGTGGCAGGCTTGGTTGTAAACAAAAACTGGTTAAGTCATCAGCTGTACTGTATACTTTTCCTGTGCTTTTTAAATTATTTGAGTATTTTTTATGAATATGTTATGAGTTTATGAAACAAAAATGAGTATTACAATGTGTATAATTGAAACACAGTATTAGCATGCATTTGACGCAAAATATTGCCATTCATGACTTCAGGGTGTGGGCAATGCTTCATGAAACTTGCCTTCTACCAGTGAAAAACAAATATTCATGGCTACAAGGTTCTAATGAATGAAAGCAGCTCACTCATGTGATGATGTCATGAGCTGATGTGCTGGGCCAATGTTTGTGAGTCACAGGCTCAGCCCAGCTCAGGTGCATGATAATGTTTTTTAGTTCAAAACATGCGCTATAACATCAGGAGTGCGGATTTTCACCTTGCAGTGATAACAAAAACTGCTTTAACCGAGGCATCACTGTATTCATAAAAACTACGTTCACATTGTCTTTTTCCATACCAGATCTGACATTCCCCTCAGCATATTGGCTTCAAATTTTTATTGAATATTTCAAATTTGTATCATACTTAGCCAATTTGTGGTGTAAAGCTTTCCATTGTTCTAAAATAGTGGTAGAAAGAGAAAGATTGTTCTTTAAGAGTTTACATGGTTATAATGATAGGGATTTGTAAATAGGCTAATGTTTGCATACAAAATTCTTTAAGATGTTGCATCTTATAAGGAGGTGAAGAAATAATTGTGTGTGAGAGAAATACTGTACATCAATAGTAAATGATCTGTTGCAGAAGTGTGCCGAGTGACGGAGCAACGAGTTCGCAACTCACCTCAGAGAGTAAGTATATTTTCCTCCCCACTGCTGTCGAGAGCCTCCCGCTCCACCAGCCGCCCCCCCAGTGGCCCCAGTGGTGGGGGCGGCGGGGGGGGCGGGGGTGGTGGTGGTGGTGGTGGTGAGTCTGGCCTCCCGCCTCCCCCAGTCGCACCCAGAAGGAGGAGCCGCACCCCAGAGGCTCATTCTCATGATCGCCTCAACCACCACCAGCAGCCATCACCGACGTTACAACGGCTCCAGCACCACCACAACCACACCCACGACCACCATCAGTCTCCATCCCACAAGCAGCTCCAGTCTCACAAGAAGCCAGAGAGTCTTGAGGAACAAAAACCAAATCAAAGACACCGTCAGAATGGTGGTGGTGACGCAGGGAGTCCAGGGAGGCAGCACGACGGCAGCGGTGATGGCAGTGATGTGGTTAGTCGACCTCAGCTTCCTGCCTCCCCCAGCCTCACCCGTGCCGTGTCCGCTTCGCCATCTCGCTCTGGGCCACCCCTCTCCCCAGCCCCCTCCCGGGCCTTCTCCGCCTCCCCTCTCCCAAGAACTGTGCCCCCCTCTGCCCTGCCCCCCCACTCATACCCCGGAGTTAATCACATGGGGCCCTTCTCCCAGCCTCCACTCTCAGCCCCCCACCAGTATGCTGTCCCACCTACCACACAGTCATTCTCCCCATTTAATTACTCCCCCCGCCCATACTCACACTTGATGGGTCAGTATTGCAACCCTTACAGTCAGGCATTACCTCCTCGGTGTAGCCAGAGTAGTTACCCAGGTGGCGGGTGTGGGAGTGGTCGGGACAGCCGTAGTAGTCATAGTTGTAGCAGTAGCACTCAGTCGTGCAGCTCAGGGAGCACCAGTACAACACAATCTACCTGTGGTGGGGCGGGGGCGGGCCTGGGGACGGGGTCGGGTCCCTCTGGTTCCATACGGGAAATGGCCTGCAGTTGGCCTGCTCCTGCCCACTGTGGGGGCCAGCGGGAACCATGGCCTCCCACTGCCAGTAGTCACGGGGGGGCAACTACCACTACCTCGGTCTCTCACACTCCTCCCATGCACAGGAAAACACCCGAGCCAGTAAGGTAAGTGTCACAACTCTCTATCTCTCACCCTCTGTGCTCTGCTCCCAGCACCACACATACCAACACTGGGTCTTACATATCATTGCCTTAATATAGAATTATATGAATTATTTCATGCCCTGATGTCAAGATTGTTCCCCAGTTATTTATTTATTTATTTATTTTTTTTACCACTGATCATGATGATGATACCCAGTTCACTCCATATGATACTGATGACATCACTGTTATTGATATTCAGCTGTATGCTAGACTGTGGTACTTAAGGATAATTTTTCTCTCAGTGCTGCCATTGCAATAATGGTCTTTTGTGTGTTATTCAGTCTACTTACCATGATTTTGTCCATAATTTTGAGTGTTACATTTCTGCACCAAAATATGGTTAAAGTTTGATTTATTAAAATCCCAGTCCTTTGTCATTTTCTGCACCTTTGAGAGCTCTGTTATTGTTCTTTAGCCACTTGTGTCTGAAAGTACAGTCAGCTTAATACTCTTGCAGTTGTCATTACATATAATCATCATGGAATTTAGTAAGATAAAGTACAAACAATCAGCATGCAACAGATAGCTGAAAGATATTAACAAAAAGATATTATCACTGAGTTCTGCAGCTAAATTGTTGGGAAATGTGACATCAAGAAAAAATAAATTTAAGCATTTAAAACTGTTCCTTTTGTGGTTTTATTGTGATCTTAAAGCATGTCAGATCCTTTAATGCGACACTGGAGTGTTGATAGTATAAAGTAATTTGAATTACATGAGATACGTGTGTTTTTGTGTGTGTGTGGTGCCCAGCCACCCACCCTGGCTGTCATAAGTGGAGCTTCTTGCCCTCTCTATTTTTCATGACTAATAAGACAAGTTGCTGAAAATTTCCTTTCACATTGCTAAAATATATATTTATATCAATACTGCACTGTAGATTTAAAAGTTTGACCTTTTTTTAATCATTTTTGTGAAGTTACTCATAAAAAAGGAAATTTTCCTAGCCCTAATAATTTCGAAGAATGACTAACCATATACTAATATTTATTAGATATGACTGATATTGTGTACAAAAATATAATCCTCATGTGTACAGAGTAAGTAATGTTCAAAGTATTCCAAACTCTTTTACGTCTAAAATAAAATGAGCTGCACATAGATCAGTCATATCTCTCTTGGTCTGGTGTTATTGCTCACTGTCACATGATTGATATATTGAAGACTGGCTTTGTAAATGAGCTTTGGGTCCCTGATGGTTGAGCATAAACTCTTGCTATGAGCTTTCACTCTCTACATTGGGCTCTTTCTGTATCTGAACACTTGCAATCTTTCACAAATCTGGCAAGCTTGAAACAAAGAAGCTTTTTGAATAGAAATTATCATAGGTTTCAGTAACAGCACAGGACTACATGTGAAAAGAAAAATGGGTTTGTATATGTAGAGGGAAATTTATGCAAATTTAATTAAGAATAAGCAACTATTTGAGAGCTGCAAAATATAAGGTAGACATGAATGTGCTTTGTTTTGATTAAGGAATGAAACAAAAAGAATTTTCTAAAATTACAGTACTGTACTGTATATGAGACAAGAGACAGGTGGAGAGAATATTTGAAAAAGCTGTTGAGTTCGCATTGGTATGGTGAAGGCTACAAAGATGTTAATATTGATGAAGTATGAAGGTGCATGTACAGTAGTAGGACAAATGATTTCCGTAAATGGAGAAAGTCGGGAAAGACTTGAAAATGGAAAGGCATTGATTGTAAATGAGTTATTGTATGAGCAGAAATTGTAGATTATGCTGGAGATTTTGCAGTGAGCTGTATATGGGATGAATGCCAGATCGCCAGGTTTAGTGGAGTGATGGAAAGGATCACTAATGGTGTATGGATAATGATGACTGCAGGTAGTGCAAAAATTTTGATGAATATCAAGAAGGTCTGTCAGTGAAGCGTTCAGAAAAATAGATATTGGAAAGGTATGACATATGAGAAACACAGTTGAGTATCTATAATGGGATGGTTTCTGGAGTGATATTGAATATATGCATAAATTGTTTGCAGTGAGGGATTTATGAGGGAAGCATATGAAAAGGATTTTTACATTACGGTGGAGTGGGTAGGATATAGAAGCAAGGGCAGGAGAGCAAGAAATAGGAGAGAAAGCAAAATATTGAACAGTGACATGAAGCATTAGTTAAAAAAAAAAAAAAAAAAAAAAAAAAAAAAATGTGGGCAACAGTTGCATAGATGAATTGATTTTTTATTATCAATGGACTGTGTTCTTTACCTTGCTGCCTTGGGTAATAATACTGTATCCAGATGCTCATGGATTTCAACAGCATACAACTTCGGTGTCTGTGCTAGTTGTATATGTGTTGTGCATTGACAACAAGGCATTGTTTTCAATGACTGCAGGCACTGTAAAGCTTCTATGTGCAGAGTTCAATGAAAAAACATTGGTAATTAATCAGATGCTTATGGTAATGGAATTTTGGTAGTTCAATTGTGATGGTATGCTTGTTTCATGAAGTTTACCGATGATAAGGGTTTCTTTGGTTTCAGATTGATGGATTTGTGGAGGCTTTAGCATTGACTTTTCTTTATAAATAGCTTTGACTAATTAATGTTGAGTCAAGACAAGGTGTTTTAGTAGTTCACATCGGCAAGTCTAAGGAAAGTACTTATACTGTTGAGTTTTCCCTTTGCTAATTAAATTTGAGCCCCTCAGTTCATGGAGCTCATATCATATAGCCTCATGACCAGTATATTATTATTTTTTATTTTTTTATTTATATATATATTTTTTAGATAATGAAATAAGTTTCCTTTTAATCTTCACTTTTCATTTAACTGTTGTGATCATATAAATGAGCTCCAGACACTTAGTAAATGAACTCAGAAGCCATTGTAAATGAGTGTTAGCCCTATATGAAAGAATTCAAACTTTTTGAAAAGGTACTCCTTAAGAGTAGTTTTGTCTTTGGGAACCATAGCTCACTTCTGGCTGAGTCACATATCCCCTGTAGGTCCCCACTAAGCCCATACCAGGGCCTAGTTGGGGATGGTGGTGCTTGCTGCTTCAGGGCCAGTGTTTCACCAACATTCATAGCCTATCCTTACACACACACACACACACACACACACACACACACACACACACACACACACACGCACATTACATTTCATATGTATGCATGTAAATGTATGCAAGTACTTTGTGTAATGTATGCATACTAATGAAAGAGCGTTCACACTTAATTTTTTGTCCTCAGTCTGAAATATCCTGTTCTCACACTACCAGTGCCATATTTATATTCTCATTCATGTACCTGTTTTCACACATATGCACATATATGGAGACACAAGTCCACATGTAGTTACTTATCTGTTACTATATTTCTTCAGATGTGCAGTGTTCAGTGCTGGACAAAAAATTTGTTTAGATAATGCATGTTATAAGTAGTGGCACCCATCCCTATACTGTAAACTACTGTAGTTTTATGGAACTGCCTCCAATAACAATAGTTCCAGATTTTTGCATAGTAAAATATAAGATAATTATGGCTTGAATTTATGAAATATTCTAGAATGATTGGTACTATCCTTTGTAATACAGTAATACCTTCATCATTTTTTTCTAAACTTTCATTCATAGATCTTTGTACTTTTTGGGAAGGATTTCTGTTAACTTTTATGGACAGTTTAAATACTTACTTTGGTGTAAACAGTGCATAGACAAATGAGTATCAGAGACACAGCAGCAATTAAGTAGACTTGTTAAGTTTGCGACTTTTTCATCGGTATCTTAACACAAATATTTAGTTGAGTGAGACCTTCAAATATGGTACTCCTCTCATCACAGGTAGTTCACTTTTCATTGTTTTTTTATTTATTTATTTTTTTTTCATCATAGTTTATGAGTTTATGAATAACATAGTAAAGTACAGCAGTACCATGTCTTCAGCACATCTTCCTACACTGTGTTAACCATCATTGCATAATACTTCATTTCCAAATGTTATTGTCTTGTGACCAAATCTGCTGCATAAGCAGGTGCTGTATGTACAGTGCATTACCGCTGCAAAATACTGTATTTGCTTAGTGATTAATAACACACACACACACACACACACACACACACACACACACACACACACACACACACACACACACACACACACACACACACACACACACACACACACACACACACACACACACACACACACACACACACACACACACACACACACACACACACACACACACACACACACACACACACACACACACACACACACACACACACACACACACACACACACACACACACACACACACACACACACACACACACACACACACACACACAGAGGAACTGGAATTACTGAAAGAGAAGAGGGAGGAAGCAAAAACAAAAAATGTGGGAAGATCAGAAGAAGAGAAGAACACATTTTTTTACAAAGTAATGGGATTGTAGGTATGAAAGTGGTACATAAACAGGAGGGAATAAAAAGGAGGAAGGTAGTAGAACCATGTCATGACAAGTATATAAACAAGATGATTAAGTTGATGTACTCAAATGTGGATGGAATGGTATCTAAATTATTAGAGATGAATGATTATGTCAGAGAAAATGAACCACATATAATATGCCTAACTGAAACAAAATTAACACCAAGGATATCAAATGACATACTAAACTTAGAGGAATATAATATATGGAGAAGAGATAGAAACTTAAAAAAAGGAGGAATTATAATATTGACTAAGAAAAATCTAAAAGTCAGCGAAGTAAAACTAGATATACCCTCACAAGTAGAACTGATTGCAGTAGAGATCAACACATCTGAAGGGAAAGTAATTGCAGCCAATTTGTACATGCCACCCAGATCAAACACATGGGAAAGAGACAAATATGAGGACCTGGCAGAGAGTACAGTTCAGAGTTTAAGAGCATTACTACATAAAATGGAAGAGAAATCGGAAAGAATTATACTAACTGGAGATTTTAATACGAATATAAATTGAAATACTCTAGATATAATAAGCCCAGAAAGCTGTTGGGACCAAAAGCTCCTGGATCTCGTGCAAGAGTTTTTCTTAACGCAACATGTGAGGGAAACCACCAGAAAAAGAGGACTCGATGTACCTTCAATGCTAGATCTCATATTTACTAGGCAAGAAAATGATATTGACAGTTTAATATATCACCCTCCACTCGGCAAAAACGACCATGCAGTACTAAATTGCAACTTCAGGATAGCATATGACATAGTTGACAGCAATGAAAGTTACAAAAAGAGCCTAAACTATAAAAAGGGAAATTATCATGACCTAAAGAAGTATTTCTTAGAAGTTGATTGGGAAAATAAGCTTAGAGGACAAGATTTAAATGCTGTATATAAAAAATTCTGTGAATTTTATGAAATAGGGGTCCAGAAGTACATCCCACAGCACAAAGAAGCAGATAAGAAAATACAGAAATGGTTCAATACAGAATGTAAAAAATCAAAAGAAAGAAGAGATTTGTTGTGGAATAGATGCAGAAGACACAATAGTGAAAGGACATATAATAATTACAAACAGGCAAGAAACGATTATACAAGAATAAGGAGGGAAGCCCAAAAACAGTTTGAGGAGGATATCATAAATAAAAGTAGTGATCAACCGAAGCTATTTTACAGCTACATCAGAAGCAAAACCAAAGTAAAAGATATAATACAATCCATTACGGACGAGGGAATCACCTATACACAAGAGAAAGATATTTACGAAGCACTAAATAAAAATTGCCAATCAGTTTTTACAGAAGAAAAAAATTCTGAGGGGGACTATGTGGAACATGCATGCCCACACATACTACCATATATTTAAATATCAGAAAAAGTAATACAGGAGGAGTTAAGTAAATTAGACAGAGGAAAAGCAAATGGTCCTGATGAAATTTCATGTTGGGTGCTACGAGAATGTGCAAAGGAGTTAAGTAAACCATTATTTTTAATTTTCAAGAAATCCTTGAGTCAAGGTAAACTACCTGATATTTGGAAGAAAGCAAATATTGTCCCCTTATTCAAGAAAGGGAATAGACAAAATCCACTCAACTACCGACCAGTATCACTAATCAGTGTTGTAAGCAAGGAATTAGAAAAGCTTATAAGAAAAGCTTGGGTAAATCATCTAGAAGAACACAATATGATAACAGAAAGACAGTTTGGTTTCAGAAAAGGAAAACCATGTGTTACTAATCTGTTGAGCTACCTTGACGGAGTAACAGACACAATACAGGAAAGAGAAGGATGGGTGGACAATATCTATTTAGATTTCAAGAAAGCATTTGACACAGTACCACACCAAAGACTTTTATGGAAACTGTACCATCAAGGAGGAATTCGAGGCAAACTGTTTTGTTGGATGCAAGATTTTCTCATAAAAAGAGAAATGAGAACAGTACTAAGGTGAAACTACTCATCATGGAAAGAAGTGACTAGTGGAGTACCACAGGGCTCAGTGCTGGCACCAATCATGTTTTTAGTGTATGTAAATGATATAGACAGTAACACTGGAAATGAAAGCTATCTAAATATGTTTGCAGATGATGCAAAAATACAAAGGAGAATTACTAACACAGACTCTTGTAGGGAGCTACAAGAAGAATTAAATAAACTTCATGAATGGAGTAATACATGGCAAATGGAATTCAGTGTGGACAAGTGTCATGCAATCAAGTTTGGTAAAAGTGGACAAAGACCTGATTGGGATTATAAGTTACGAAATAAAACCCTATACACATCAGAAAGAGAGAAAGACCTAGGTGTGATTATCAATAACAGACTATCTCCGGCTGACCACATCAGTGAGAAGGTACGGAACATGTATACACTGCTTGCAAATATGAGAATAGCATTCACATACATAAATGAAGACATGCTAAGAAGGATAATAACATCATTCATCAGACCAACCCTGGAGTATGCATCAGTAGTCTGGAGTCCTCATCTCAAAAAACACATAGACAAGATTGAAAAAGTTCAAAGGGCCGCTACAAGATGGATACCAAGCTTAAGGGATCTAAGCTACGAAGAAAGACTAAACAAACTGAATCTACCAACACTACAGGAGAGAAGGAAAAGAGGTGACATGATAATGCTATATAAATGCATATCAGGGAAGGAGAAAATAGACATAAATGATTACTTAACATATGGGGAAGCATCAGCAAGAGGACACGGCAAAAAACTGCATAAGAAGAGAGGTGATAAAGACGTGAGGAAATTCAGTTTCCCTAACGGAGCAATTGATCAGTGGAATGCACTACCGAATGAAATAGTGTGTCCCAAAACAGTTCACAAATTTAAGGATATGTACGATAAATATGGTTTAAGACACGGGACAGTACGAGCTTGACTCATTCCTGTAAAGATACAATTAGGTAAGAACACACACACACACACACACACACACACACACACACACACACACACACACACACACACACACACACACACACACACACACACAAGAGCAACAAGAGGACACGGAATGAAATTGAAAAAGTCAAGCTGCTTGAAGGACATCAAGAAATATAGCTTTCCTTACAGAAGTATAGACTTATGGAATAGCCTGGACAAAGAGATTGTCCAGTCTAAAAACTTAAACGAGTTTAAAGCCAAATTTGACTTACTGAGAAACAGCGATGGAAACCCACGAGCATAGTACATTCCGTGTATATCACAATTAGGTATATTAGGTAAATACTTAAATATTTGGAATGACTTAGACAAAGAGGTGGTGCATGAGAAAAACATTCATGTGTGTAAAGGTAGACTTGATAAATGTGGATATGGAGACAGGACAACACGAGCATTGCTCAATTCCTGTATACTACAAATAGGTAAATACACACACAGACACACACACAGACACACACACACACACACACACACACACACACACACACACACAGTTGTCCATATGCATTGACATTGACCCTTAGCTTGTTCTGAAAAATAGGTGAACCTCTTGGCTAACCCTTAGTACTTCCACCAAGTTTGTTTAGAATCATCAAAACTGAGTTGTACTGTTCACACACACACACATCTGTGTAAATTGTTACTAGTTGGATAAAGAGGAGCATTTTGCTGTTTGAGATCTTTTTTATTCTCAAAAGAAATTGAGAAAATCATTCTATGCAGATGGATGTCCCAGTTGGAGGATTCCCAGGAGGGAGCAAAACATCAGAAACTATTTTTCAACAAACTTCTTTTCTCCACATCTTTAACATATTCTCTGTTACTCTTCCTGTTCTCTTTGTGTAAGCCACTATCATTCCTTAACAGTCCCATTTCCATTGTTTAAACTCCTGACTTTGCATTCATGATTGTACCAAAGTCTCACACTAGTATGTTAATCTTATACATTTCACATACCCATATACAACACTCCTGATAATCCATACTCGGTTTTCATATAAAGGTCTGTAAAACAGCATCCACATTTTCTTCATGCATCATTATCCCCTTCACTCTTTTGCCTCATAGAAATTTCCTCCTTGCCAAGATGTCATTCATTTTTCAAATTCATTCTGTTTTGACTCTATTTGTCAAGACTTCTAGAGCATTACAGTGCTAGAATTATTCTTTCATTAGCAAACTGCATGAAAAGAAATGTATTATTTGTAGATGAAAATATGAGATATGCGTATCACAGGAGCTATGTATCGTAACACGTTACTGCATTGTAAATTGAGAAGAATGTCAGGCCATTGTCATAAGTAGTGGTGCATTTAGGTGGTAAGCATCTGGGGGCATACTAGGGGATCGGTATGAGATGTCAAGTATAACAAATTTTCCTGGTACTCATCATGCAGTATGTTGACACCAGCTAGAATAATACCACAGACAGTTTGAGCTGTGTGAATTGTTTGGCATTGACACCATTGGCAGTGAAGGGGGCAAAGCCGGGGGTGAATCAGATTTCAGGACTGAACTCTGCCAGAAATAGCCTAACAGATCGGCACTGGATTGGGAGTCTATTACTGGTTTGTAGTATTGTATAGTGGAAAATCATTATTTTTATTGTTCTCTCCCTCCCTCAGTCCCCGTATCAGTCATGGAAGATCATGAGATTTTTTACTCAGTCTACCAGATCAGATTATCAGAACTACAGTAGCTATTAAAAAGGGGGGGGGGGGATGGTCAGAACCGATCAAATTGGATTTCTGCCAAACCCCAGCTGTTTTTACCAGTCTCCTGTACACTTTCCTTCTTACCATCAGGAAGGCACTTATTGCAACCACAGTGCACTCTGAGAGCCATTTCCTTACTGTAGTATACTCTAACATGCAACATACACACTGACATTAAGTAGTCAAAGTCCTTTTGAATACAAAAAGACTGAGGACATTGAACCTTTTAATGTTCTGGAATGCTGACTTGGAAGAGTGCATGAGTAATAGAGCTCTAATTGCCTGGGAGTGTTGTCCATGTAGATATTATATGTATGGCAATGCTGTTTTTGTGTGATGGTTGAGGTAATGTGTTAGAACCTTGTGTCCTCACAACACTAACAGCCAGTCACTTGTTAACAGAATACTAATGATAAGAATATATTTTATTTTTTGTTGATTACTAAACTTCATAACTAATAGCTTGTTAATGGTATTTAAAATTAAGATAAGTAACATTGAAATAGAACCAGTAATTTTATGAAGTAATTGGTTGGTGTTCAGGTGATGCATATCTTACTGGTACTATATAAGCCAATGTCATTTCATTGGTTATAATAGTCAGTAAGGCTGTAAAAATTATGTAACATCCCAAATGCTTTGTAAAGTTATTTTTTTCTGGTTATAAGTTTTCTTTATTTCTGATTTTAGCATTGTTTTATTTTGGAATGGAATGTCATAGCTGGCAGTAGAAGGTTTTCATTGTTAATGAAAACAAAAGTTGACTTACATGATTGATTTACAGTACAGCAAATGCCTAAGACAAGGTTCTAACTGCCGCTGTATTTTTGGTTGTTGTTGGTCCGGTGTGTAGCCGCGCTTCTCGGTGCTTCATGGGAGCTGCTGGGACTGCTGGTGCTTGCCAGACCCACACTGTATCATCTCTCAACCCCCACTGCTCCACCCTCGCCTCTCACATTATACAGTACTGGGGTCCCCCCCCCCCCACCACCACCACATGCATCTTGTTATTGAGAATTGCTGTCACTTTCCAATACAGTACTTTCCTTTGGTGTTAGAGCCTGAAAAATGTAGTGGAAAAATGGCACAAGTTAGCATTTAATAACACTTTATGTAAAAACAAATTGTACCAGTATTCTTGTCACAGAAAGCTGATATGTGGTACCCAAATTTTGCCTATCTTTTTTCACAAAGTATGTACTGTCAATGAAGTTGAGGATAGGTAGAGGAGCTGTGGGTGGAGAGGGAAGTCATTTGGCCATGCCTGTTTGAGTTGTAAACATCACAGTTGCTTGTTTGTTGTTAGTTGAGTTGTTTTGCACTCCTGTAAGGCTGCAAGGAAGGACCACATTACTACTCCTGCAGTGTCATTTGTATGGAAGGATACTACTGGTGCGATACCACTTCATAATGCCACATGGGCCATGTATATCCACAAGGTATTACTCAACCCTGTTCTTGTTAAACCACAGCTAGGTTTGGATATTTTGCCACAAGTTGAGGTACAGTGCCCTGAACACTTCTTGGGTATGACCCTGAGAATAGCTGTAATATTAAAAACATTGGATAAATTTGCTATTTAGAAATATAGCTGGAGATGTGTGATAACCTTCCCTGCAAGCAATACTTTTCAGCCCTTTCATTGCTGAGGTCTTAGCAGCCAACATCCCTGAGTGATAAATAATAACAGATAAAAGTATGGAAAGTCCCTTTTTTTTTTTTTTTTTTTTTTTTTCCCCCAGCAAAAGTGAAGACTGGCATAGCAGAGCAGTACAGCCAAGACTGTAGTACCCCCTTTGGGGAATAGGGGCCTAAGACTAGAATACTGTAGTCCAGAACATTTAAGAGTAGGAGAGTGACTTATGTCTTTGGCATCATTTTACGTGACTGGAGACCTCCAGCCACCTCTTACATATTCAGACCTAAGTGCACAAAGCAGACATCACTCCGATGCAAGTATTCTACCGGTAGAGTACCCTGCTTAGTTATTTACTGATGTTATGTAAATATCATTGTGTTCATCTTCACCTCCACAGAGATAACAATCATGAAGAAGCTTCCACATATCCTCCCCCCTCCTCCAACCACCACCGTCACATAAACATTCCATTTCACTTTTGTGTGGCTGTCAGGGTCACCGTTCCCCAGAGTTTATTGCAAATGGTATAGGGGGACTAAATTGTTGGGTGAGAGGAGATTGTATGTGGTGAGTCCTTTTTTAGTTGATTTATGTCCCCAGAGAAAACATCTCCAACTTTGTGTTAGATCTGCTCACTCTTTTAGAACATGAGAATGTGCATCACCTTTCTGAGAAGACCTTACAACAGGGAGCTCAGTGCCAGCTAGTTGAAGAAGTTAGTAGATAGATTTTTTGTTTGTTGTAGTATTTATAATATTTGTAAGCAGTCATCATTCTAAACACTACTAAGAGTCGATCATCCAAGAATATATCAGTAATGAATATGTTTAGAGCTTAGAGCTTTTTTACTGTCCTTGCACATACTGCATGGAAATTGGAATCTCAGCCAGGATCTTTTGCAGTGAAGGGGTTGAAGTACTGCAGATACTGCTAAATTATGCATATTACAGCAAGTATTTTTTAGGCATACTAATTTGTTAAAGCATTTCAGCATTAGATATTAATTTTTTAAATACCAGTATCCAGTAACTGTTTTAGTTTATGCTGTAGGCTATTATTATTATTGTTTTGTAAACTCTAGCAGCTGAGTGTGCTTTCATCTTGATCTCATTTTAGTATTTTTTATTTGTGTTAGACATCTGGACACAGGTATAGTGCATAGTTTCACAACTTGTAAGTTTCATTTCAGATGTACTGCATCTGAAATTGAATGTTCAGTAATCTGTGTTTGTCATGATTTCTGCAGATCTTTATTTGTATTTGTATTTACATGTATGTTTTTTAGTATTCCTTTAGTTTTTATTCTTATATACTTTCAGTTGTGTTCAATCTTCTTTAAGTTAAAACTTTGCTGTGTATCATCTTTTCTTTACTGACAATATGATTTTATTATGATTTGAAATTCCGTTTGTATAGCATTACCTTATCACTTTCTTTTACATTGTCACTATGACGTAACCTTTCCTGAATGTTTGGGTAATGAGTACGTATGCGGCATAATTATATGGAGGTTCATAAGACATTGATAAATCTTTAGCAGAAACATTTTTCAGAAAAGGAAGGTCATTGAGATCTTGTGTAAGATAAAGGGAAGAGGACTCAGGCTTGCAGAAAAGAAGATTAGTCATAGAATAGAAAAGGATGGTAATTGGTTGGTTGATATTAAGGTATGTGGTTGAGCAGGTTGCATGCTGGGGAAAAAAAACAAAACAATGAGTTTTTTTTTTTTTTTTAATGTGTCCGACTCTGGACATAGGCTTCACAGCCTGATTTCAAGGCCCAGTAGTCCTCCTACGTACCGCACACCTCTACATGTCACCACTTCGGCGCTAACACCCACCGTCCATATTGAATACATGCTAGGGCTGTCTCATACAGGACTGGTGTATTGGTATTAGCTGGGGTATTTTTATGACATGTCGGCGGGCCTTCTGGTAGATCAGTAAAGTATCAAGTTATGGAGAAAAGGAAAAAGAATGAAGTTAAGGGGAAATAAGGGGGTGGGATTCAGTGTGGCATCTTGGAATGTGGGTAGCTTGAAGGATAAAGAGGAGGTAGTGGTAGGTGGTGGTGACCATCATCCACTCACTTGATGTAGTGCTGCCTACATCTTCCTTAGCTTTTATCATTCTTTTTCTGTGCCTGCCCTCCTCTCTTCCTATTTCTCCCATCTCTCCTGTCACTTCTTATTTGCTTTTCTTTCTTTTACAGGTGGCTTTACATTGAGTGACAAGCCAAATGGTTTCATGTAAGCCAAGAAACCAATTACAACGCTGGGTGGTAACCATATAACCAAACCATACGTGCTCCCTACTTGTCAACAGGTGGGTTGGTTGAGGGTTAGTGCCCCTCCCCGTAAAACAAGTAACTCAAAGTCAAATGGCCACCCCTTCCGGGATTATGGCATCTGGCAGTAGGTAGATAGAAGTGGTGGAGACCTTGAGCAGGTTGGTAGATGCCTGCTGCTTACAGGAAGTTAAGTTTAATAGAGAATGAATAAGGATGAGTGTTGGGAAGGATTGTAGGTATGAGTTATTTTGGTAGGGAAATGTGGAAGTACAGTATATGGTGGTGAGGATGTGCTTGTTGAAGAGAAATGGGTGGAATGTGGTATGAATGTAGTGAGAGTAAAGGAAATGTTTATAGCATTGCAAATATTGTTTGGAAAATTCTTGGTTATAGTAATTTTGGCATATATTCCTCAGGTTGGCTTAGTGAAGAAAAGGACAGATTCTGGGATGCTTTGATATGTGTGGTTGGTGGTATAGGAGGTGAAGAGATTGTAGTTTTGAGTTGGGATTTACATGGTCATCTGGGTGCAGTAGCTCAAGGATATGAAAGGGTGCATGGGTATTGTGCATATGGTACATGGAATGCAGAAGGGGAAAGGAGACTGGAGTTCGGAGAGGTAATGAACACGATTGTGTGCAACATGCTTTTATGGAAGAGAGGATAAGCTGATTACATAAGAATCTGGGAGCAGTAGTAGCCAGATTGACAATTTCCTGGTCAGGAAGGCTGATAGGAGGTTAGTGGAGGATGTTAAAGTTATCAAGAGTGAGAAGCATGTGCAGCAACTCAAATTACTAAAGTGACATGGTACTAAAGGAACGGGTAGTGAGGAAAAGGACCATTGCACATAGGAGGAAAATTAGGAAGTTGAAAAACCAGGCAAAAATGGATGCCTTTTATAGTGAGATGAGTAGTGTGGTGGCTGAACAGGGAACTGTCGACTGAAGTATTAACCCTTTGAGATTCCAATGACTATGTTGATCGTCATTTCAAATTCAACCTCAGAGATTCCGATGACGCTTTTAATCATCATTTTAAGAAACTTTTGTAAAATATTCACCATAAATCGCGTTTACGCATCATAAGAAAGAGGCTTGAGCATGATGTCACGGCATGGTTGCTCTATGCGTGGCGGTACTGCACAGCTGGTCTGATTCATGGCTTTGTTTCTTCGTAACTTTATTATTGGTGAATATTTTTCTACAGCAAGTTATAAAATTTTTGGTTTTTGCCTAACTTCAACCTGTCACTTTGACTTTATTTTCTTTGTTTTCCTTTTATGGACATACTACGATAAAGTACAACTATTCAGCTTCAAAATAACACCACAACCATAAAAAGTGTATTTACACTGACCAATCAAAGAAAAAATTGCGAAGCGAATCTATCTATCTATATCTATAGCCTGACGCCCTAATCCTGCAAAGGGTGGCCGCTGACAAAACGCCTCCAAGTCACTCTGTCATCCACCATTTGACTACCCTCCCCCCCAACTCACTCCCCCCTCCCTCATATACCTCTCAACTCCATCCCTCCACCTTATCCTCAGTCTACCCCTCCCTCTCCTTCCCTCCACCTCACCTACATACACCCTCTTAGTCAGTCTTTCATTCTCCATTCTCTCCACATGTCCAAACCACCTCAGTGTATTTCTCCTAATCTTCTCAACCACATCCACATCCACCCCACAATGTTCCTTCACTTCTTCATTCGTCAACCTGTCCTTCCATGTCACTCTGCACGCTCCTCTCAAGTAACTCATTTCCACTGCTCTCACTCTTGACTTGTTCCCCTCCTGCAAGGTCCACGCCTCGCTTCCATACGTCAGGGTAGGGATCACAATACAGTATATATATATATATATATATATATATCTCTGTGTGTGTGTGTTTTGGAGAAACACACATTACACATGTGTACATATATAGAAAGTTTTTGATGCTCCAGCCAGGAATTGAACCCGAGATCTCTAGACAAAAGTCAGGTACCGTTACTGCCACACCATGGCATGAGAAAAACCAAGCCACCTGAATTGTATGAAGAACCAGGTAAATCCATTATGGGATTTCCCTAGTTCTTAATCTGTTTTGAGATTTACCTGATTCTCAACAGAATTCAGGTGGCTTTCTTTTTATTGTGCCATGGTGTAATGGTAACAGTGTCCGACTTCTGTCTTCAGGTCTCAGGTTCGATTCCCGGCTGGAGTGTCAAAAATTTTCCATATACCCTTATATACTGTATATATATACAGCGAGCACTCACATATCGGGGGAATGTTGTTCCCTGAAGCTCCCGCTTTGTGAGAATTCCGCATTATAGGGCCATATGTTTACATATTAAAGGATTTGGTGGTACTTAACCTAACTTCAACTTTCGTGGCCGTAGGTTTGAAATAAGCACGTTGGAACAGTGATGTGGTGGTGTTCATGGCTCTCCCAGTCCTTCCTCCATCACCTCCCTTTACCCCCCCATCACACCTGACTGTTTCTGCTGGGGCACAAAGAAAAAAATTTCCACTGCCAAATTTGCCCTTGGATGTTGGTTATTATTGCTTTAATTGTATACCATTATCTTTGCTGGTGTTGATGCTATAAGATAAGCCAATAAAAACACACAAAACTGATGAGTAAAAGTGCAGAAATGGAGTGAGAATAAAACTGTTCATGGGTAAAAATAGCTTCAAATAACTTCCCAAAATTATACAAACACTGAGCAAGAGCAGAGCATATGTTGAGATGCAGAATTTCACAAGGTTTCTTGTGATTTTTTCAGAATTTTGATTATGATCAATAGTTTTTGAGTAAATTGCAAAAAAAAAAAAAAATGCAGGGTGTGGCAGGGGATGGAGGTAGGATGGAGGGGGGGGGACGGATTGGGGATGGGGAAGAAAAAGAGGCAGGATGGAGGGTGTGTGTGTGTGTGACTGTGTGTGTGTGTGTGTGTGTGTGTGTGTGTGAGAGAGAGAGAGAGAGAGAGAGAGATTGAGTGAGTGAGTGAGAGAATGAGTGAGGAAGAGAATGAATGAATGAGTGAGTGAGACAGGGTGGGGGGTAGTAGTTCTTGTCTCTCCCTGTCTTCCCACCCTCCCCCAACCCTGCTTGTCTCCTTCCCCTTTCCCCTACTCTCCCTCATCCCTACTTGTCTCCCTCCCCTTCCCCCACCCCTTCCTGTCTCCCTCCCTGTCCCTCTGTCCACCCCTGCCCCTCACTTACCTGAGTGCCTGCATGTTGTCAGATGCCCTCAGCTTCACCTCACACTGCCTCATCTTACTGCATGTGATGTTTGATGTGTCATTTTTTAGCTGTTGCAATCTGCACTCTATCATCAGCTGTGTTGTGTGATTTCCAGTTGTAATTTTATACCTCACGCTGCATTCTATCTATCATTGGCCGCGTAGTATGACCTTGAAACACTGGGGCCTCCTGCCATGTTACATCTGTTGTCACCGTGAAGTCAGGTCCTGTAGAAATTGAGAACCTTCCTCCAGCCGCGTTGTCAGGTTTTTCCGTGTTGTGACTATATTTGGACATCAAGTTTTGTCTTCCGTGTTATGTGAGTTTTGTGCTGTAGGATCGCGCATTATGTGAGCGCTCACTGTAGGTGTATACTGTGTATATGTTATATATATGATGAAGTGTAGTGGACAGAGCAGAATTAAGTGCTTGTAGGAGATATGTAAGAAGGCATGGGTGAGTGAATCTGTGAGAACAGAGTGGAAAAAGGCTGTGATTGTACCCCCGTACAAAAATAAAGGTGAGTGTAGTGAGTGCAAGAATTATTGTGGCATAAGTTTATTGAGTGTGATAGGGAAGGTATATGGAAGAAATTATTATAGAGAGAGTAAGAGAGATATCAAAAGCTCTGGTGAGTGATGAACAGGGTGGCCTTAGGAGTGGCAGAGGATGTGTGGATCAAATATTTGCAGTGAGACAGATAGCAGAGAAGACTTGTGAGAAGGACTATAAGGTGTATATGACATTTACAGATCTGGAAGAAGCATACAACACAGTAGACAGAGATAGATTGTGGAAGGTTTTGCACATGTATGGTTTAGATGGTAAGCTGCTGGGTGCCTTTAAGAGTTTTTGTGATGGTAGTGAAGCATGTGTAAGGGTTAATGGGCATCTAAGTGATGGTTCACGATTGGTGTGGGCGTGTGACAAGGTTGTGGGATGTCCCCATGATTGTTCAATATATATACAGTATATATATACATTAAATATATTTATGTTTATATCCATCCATCCATCCATCATCCAATCCTACATTGCCCCATGAGGAGCGTAGAAGCCCGGGGCTAGGCAGTTGGTCCCGACATTTAAGGTGAGAGTGACCAGCCTCACTCATCCCTGAGTGGCATTACATGAGCAATCAACCCCAACCATCCCTTGGATATAAACGTTTACCGGCTCAGTCCGATTGGAATGCAATAATTACCTACTAAACCACCTGGCGCCAAAATTTGGTTATGTGGTTACCACCCAGCATAGTAAATGGTTTCCTGGTGCACAGGAAGCCATTTGGCTTGTCACTCAGTGTAGAGTCACCCACAGGCTGAAGGAAGTGGAAAGACTGAAGGAAAGAAAGACAGAAGAGGGAGTGTAGAGTCACCCGTAGGCAAAAGGACAAGGAAAGAATGAAGGAAAGACAGAAGAGAATGGAAGGAAAGAAGGATGGAGAGGAAAGGGCAGACACCCGAGAGCAGCACTACATCGAGTGAGTGGATGGTGAGCGCCCCCACCTACCACAATATATATATATATATATATATATATTTAACCCATCGGATCCCAGGGGTGCTGGGCGAGGCATGGCGCTGGGTGGGTACTAAGCGTACCGCCCTCCGCCTATCGGCTCATAGTCGTGAAGCTTATAGGTCCCTACCCAGGGGTTCCCTGCTTTATAAAGACTTGAATAATCCCAGTTCTGTCCAATATTCCGGACACTGAGCTCCAATGGGTTAAAGAGACTGATAGGTTTGCCAGTCATTAAATATATATACAGTATATGTATGGATGGGGTGATGAGAGAAATAACACATGTGTATTGGAGAGAGAGATGGCTTTGGTAATGAATAGTGATGGATGGAATATCTCAAATTTGTTGTATGCTGGTGAGGCAGTACTACTTGCAAACCTCGGAAGAGAACTTGGTAGAGTAGAGCAGAGTTTTGCTGATGTCTGTGATCGTCATGCCTTGAGAGTAAATGTAGAAAAAAGTAAAGCGATGGTTTTTGAGAGAGAAGTTGACTTCCAGTGCAATGTTACAGTGAATGGAGAGAGACTCAAATTGGTGAGAGAGTTCAAATACCTGGGTACAGTGATAGAAAAGAGAGGAAAATGTGCAAAAGAGGTTGAAAGTAGAGCGACACAAGGAAGAAAAATAGCTGGTGCCATGAATGCCTTGATAAGATTCAGAGGCTTGAGTGTTGCAGCTGCATGACGCTTACATGAAGAAGTGTTTGTGCCAACTTCAACATGTGGATATAAGACTATGGCTTGGTATGAAAACAAAAAGTCAAGAGTGTGAGCAGTGGAGATGGAACTGTTGAGGAATGTGTGTAGAGTACAGAGGGTGGATAGAATATGAAATAATGTGATTCATGAAAGATGTGGGGTCAGGAAGTCTGTGGACACCAGAATCGAAGAGAGTGTACTGAAATGGTATGGTCATGTGGAGAGAATAGATAACAATAGAGTGGTGAAAAAGGTATATCTGAGCGAATTTGAAGGAAGGAGGAGACAAAGTAGGCCAAGGAGAAGGTGAAGGGATAGGTGGATGAGTGTGTGAGGAAGAGAGGTTTGGATGTCGGTGAGGCTAGGGGACTGACCAGAGATCGAACTGGCTGGATGAATATTGTGAGGAGAAGCGCCTGATCACAGATTTGGCACCCCTTTTTAATGTGACAGTGTCCGGATTGACTCTATCTGATACATTTATGTGAAGCTACAGAACATGGTGAATGTTTTTGGCATATCAGATTGAGGGGTGTGAATGATGAGTAAATGGAAGTGTGCCCCATTGGAGTGGGCAAGTTTGTACTGTCAGGACATTGCTACTCCTCGCCTTGCCCTAGGGTGGGAAAGGAGGTCTGGATGTTGATGATGATGATGATGATAATGATAATGATAATGGTATATATACATATGCAACACATATGAGATGCTACCCAAGAGTTCGAGTAATTTGAACAGAGGAAGCCAACCGTTTGCAGTTTTGCCTTTTGCTGCCAGGAGGAGTCAGCAGCACCCCTTGTGCATCAGTGTGGCCCCAGTCATGTCTGTGAGTGGATGTGTTGTTGAGCTAGCTTACTACTGTAACGTGGTGTGCAGGTGGTTTGGTGGTTTTGCAGTGGCGGACCAATGGCGCAGCAATGTCAAGTCGATGTTGATCGTTTTCTTTGATATCCAAGGGATTGTTCACAAGGAATCCATCCCACCTGGTCAGTCTGTCAGCAGAAAGTTTTACTGTGAAGTTTTGCAGCGTCTGAGGGAGAACATCCGCCACAAACATCCAGAACAGTGGAAGAACAGAGACTGGGTCCTGCATCATGACAACGTCCCCGCCCACACATCAATTGTTGTCCGGTAGTTTCTGCCTTGCACTAACACAGTAATCATATCTCTCCCACCCTATTCACTTGACCTTGCCCCTGTGACTATTTCCTGTTTCCAAAGCTGAAATTACGACGGAAAAGGCGTCGATTTGACTCAATTGAGGAGATCCAGACAGAATCGCAGGAGGTGCTGAAGAACATCACGCTTGAAGCCTTCCAGGGATGCATGGACTCGTGGAAAAAATGCTGGAACCACTATATACATGCCCAAGGGGACTACTTTGAAGGTGATAGTGAAACTAGGAGGTAAGGTAACTTATTTTCCAACAATATTCAAATTACTGGAACTTTTGGGTAGCACCTCATATATATATATCATCTCTCATCTCATCAGCTGTTTGAGTGTCCACTGCAAGACCGACCTATCCCGACCGAAGTGGGGACGATACAGCCAATGTATCTCTACCAAGTAGCTTAGGCTGTCTGGTAGAGATTGTATGTAGGGTGTGAAGTGCTTGTAAGTGTAATTATAGTGTTGGAGTTGTTTTGAATGTGAGTGTAGTTTGTGAACCAAGTGTAATCGGGCCACGCAAGCCGACTGGGTGCAAGCATACCCTATAGTATGCAACACTGGTTCAACCACAGCACCCCTTGTGTCCGCCAATGCAGTACGTGGCCAGAAGAACGCTCCCAAAGTTTATTATCCTGGCGAGACGCGAACCCTCGTTCTTCAGTCTTCGAAAATGCACACTTTACCAATGTACCACAGAGGCTCCATATATATATATATATATATATAAACAGGTGGGTCCCAATCTTACAAGCTAATTGGGAGCAAGGATTTTGCTCGTTAACCGAATTCTCGTTAAACAAAGGGTTAGGAGCAAGGCCTCAGAGCAACCTCCCCATAGACCACCAAAACTGACTTTCTGATCATTTTAAGCTGGAATGAGGGGTTAATACAAGAGGGTAATACACCTGAAACATAAAAACAGCATTAATATAAGCAAAATAACATAAATTATGGGTAAAATAGAGATGGGGTGAACAACCAGCCAAGTAACCTCCAACAACCACCAACACCTGTTACAGACAATTTAAGCAGGAATAAAGGGTTAATACACATGAAATACAAATACCCTTGTATCGATTCTCGTAAGCTGGGATTTGGGGGGTTTTACCTGCTCGTTAAACAGGCGGTGGTGCAAATTCCAAGACCTCGTATTAGCGAATTCTCATTGATTGCTCGTTAACCAGGCCTTGCCTATATAGATATAGATATAGAGAGAAAGAGAGAGAGAGAGATATTATATATATATATATATATATATATATATATATATATATATCGCCACGTGGAGAGGACGGAGAGTAAGAGACTGACAAGGAGAGCGTATGTGAGTGAGATGGAGGAGGGGGTGGGAAGGGGAGGCCAGGGATGAGATGGAGGGATGGAGTGGAGAGGTATATGAGAGAGGGGTGTGTGAACTGGGAGAAGGGCAGTGAAATGGCAGGGAACAGCTCGACATGGAGGCAATTTGTTTGTGGGTACCCCTTACGGGATTAAGGCATCTGGCAATATATATATAATATATATATATATATATATATATATATTTGTGTGTGTGTGTGTGTGTGTGTGTGTGTGTGTGTGTTTGTATGCAGAAACTTTACATCACTGTGAAGATATGTATGCAAAATAACTACATGAGAAATGAAAGGAGCTACAATGAGTACTTTCGTATATTACATCTTCAGGTAGAATGAGACAGAAATGTAAAGGGTAGAGGTCTTTTATGCACACCTGCAGCAGGGAGTGGCACAGAACCAAGTATGACCTGAATTAAACCTTATCGATACACAGAACAATAGGTTCCTGACTTTTTACCTGCGGCTTAACTTATGCACACCTGCAGCAGGGAGTGGCACACAACAAAGGATGACCTGAATTTAAAAATGAGTGATGCACAGAACAATAGGTACCTGACTTTTTTTCCTTAGGGATGCACCTGACAAAAGGGGAGTAAATAATGCAGCTTAACTTAAGACCTAGAGGCTTAATGCTAGGTGTGTCCCACACCGATCTGACTGCACTACCAGGAGACAAGAAGGAACATTCAGTTGTTAGTCTGATGGATACTGCTTTTAAATTCATCATATGTGCCAGAAATTAGGCAAGATTTTATTACCTTTCTTTCATTGAAGCTTTTTGATCTTGCTAGAGTCTTAGAGCCTGCCCACTCAGTATGATGATCACTGGCTTCTTTGTGCTAAAATAAACCATTACTCTGTTGGGCTGTCATTACACTGTATTTATGGTATGAGATTCTAGTTTCCAAATCTTTTCCAGATTGTCCTGTGTAAAATTTGTTACAGCTTTTACACAGGATTTTGTAAACAACTCCTGAATTTCTGAATGGGCTGTTCTTCATGAGGGTTTTTTTTGGTGGTGGTCTCATATTTGCATACTACTTGTACATTAAGTTTTTTCAGTATGTGAACAACGTCAAGAAAATTTTCTTGGAAGGGGAGGACAAGGGTTCTTTGAGTATTCTGGTGTACAGTAATCCCCTTAATATCCGACGTATTTCAGCCAAAGGCATGTTTGGAAATTGGGCCCATCCTGATATTGGGTCCCTGCCTCCTGGACTGGTATTTATGGACCCTAACCCAGCCTAACTCAGAAAAACACCTACATAATTCCCTACCGAATATGCATAGCACCCATTTAAGACCCTATTCACACTATAAGGGACATAAAAGAGTGAAATAAAAGCAAATGAACCAGAGAATGAGGTTTTAGAGGTGAGTATGGAAAATACAGTACACTATTAAACATTCTGGGTACTTACAAGTCCATGGCCATGTCAATGAATAACCCACCTCCTCTCAGACTCTGACAGTAAAAAGGTGCACCTGAAGCACCTGCAGTAATCAAGTCTTGCATTGCATTTAGTCATTTGCACTCTGAATTAAAATTTCTTAACACTGAGCATTCTTTTCTCACTTGCACTCAATTGTACTGTACAGTACTCTCATGTAACCAGTGTTGCACTCTGCACTTAAGTCTTTGCACTTTGAATTCTAATTTCTTTACACTGCACAACATTGTTATTTCCTGTGTGGTGTAGTGGTGAGTTCTTGCTGTTCATTCACTGTCAGATTCCGAGAGTAGGTGAGGCAGGTGGCCTAGAGGCGTGTCGTTGGGACGTGGTGATGGAGTACCCACTGCAGACTACTCTGAAGAGAGGTGCAAACTCACGTCCAGTGGCAACTCCACTGTGGATGATGTGCTGGGCAGTGGCTCGGAGGTGGAAGGCCTGTCTTGGGGAGGCAGCGGTGTGGAGCCAGGGCTGGGCACGACGGGGGTAACGGGCCTGAAAAAACTGTCAGCGTTTGATTGACACAAGGAACGACGATTTTGGCAATTGATGATGCACTGCCTGAAAGTGCACACTTCTTCCACAAGTCCGAAGGGCCCCATCTCCCTGTCGCAGTGCGGGTGTTCCAGTTAGTTGAGAATGAACTCGACATGCTCCCGGAGTGCGCTCAGCTTTGGGATGGCTGGAGTAGTGGCACGCTGAGAGGAGTCCGCATCATCGTCGTTTTCCTCGCCGGAATCTTCAAGCTGGGTACTTATACCTGCAACTGGAGATGTGATCTCGATATCAGACATGATCTGATACCCAGGATCACCATCATCATCATCCAACCACTCACGCACTTCGTCCACATCAACATCGTTGCCAGCCGCACGAAGATGTACATGGAAGTTATGCATATCAAAACCTAGAAAATCGTGCACCACATCGGCTCTGAGAAGCATACGAGACCAACCACTTTCCAGAGTCTTGACAGAGACTTTTTTCCATGCACTGGCCCAGTTGTAGATGGCAAACTTGATGTTGTAGCGGCGAAGGTTTTCCAAAGTCCGCTGGCCTCACATGTCCCGTCCCTCCCTGTGCTTATCCTCGTCCTCGAGAATGACCATCACCTCGTCCAGGAACTTCTGACGGTACAGCCTCTTATTTGCCACGATCACTCCTTGGTCCATTGGTTGGATGAGAACAGTTGCATTAGGTGGCAGAAAAATGCACCTAATGCAGCCATTCTCAGCCACCAATTCCTTGTCGGACGGATGCGCAGGTGCATTGTCCAGGAGAAGGAGGGCCTTTACCTGGTCGTGCGGGATTCCCAATGTTTTCATCTGGTAATGGATGACCTCCTTGACAAAGTGCTGGTGAAACCAGTCATTGAAGATCTTGGCTGTGAACCAAGCCTTTACAGAATGGTACCACACTACAGGAAGGATATTCATCACCCCTAACAGTCTTCCCATTGATGAATTTCTCCTGAAATTAAATATGTTAGTTCCATTGATAAAATTTACTCATGAGATGGAAATGGATAATGAACTGCCATTTTTGGACGTAAAAGTTATCAGGGACCAAAGTGTTTTGAAGACTAAAGTATACAGGAAACCTAAAAATGTTACGTCATATGTGCATTATTATTCAAACCATCACATTAATATAAAAAAAATTTGTGTTCATATCCATGTACATTAGATCATATAGAATTTCAAACCCAGAATTTTTAGATGATGAACTAAAAATGATTCAGAGCATTGGAAAGAAGCTAAAATATCTACCAAGTATACTAAATTGGAAAGAAGCTAAAATATCTTCCAAGTATACCAACTCAGTGCCACAGTACAGCCAAGAAACAATTCCTTGAAGGGAAAACTAATATACAAGATCGTCAGAATACTAAAAGAACCCTTGTCCTCCCCTTCCAGGAAATTTTTCTTGGTGTTGTTCACATACTGAAGAAACTTAATGTAGTATGTAAATATGAGAACGCCATAAAAAAAAAAAACCCTCATCGAGAACAGCCCATTCGGTAATTCAGGCGTTGTTTACAAAATCCTGTGTAAAAGCTGTAACAAATTTTACAGAGGACAATCTGGAAAAGATTTGGAAACTAGAATCTCACAACGTAAATACAGTGTAAGGACAGCCCAACAGAGTAATGTTTTTTTTTTTTTTTTTTTTTAGCACAAAGCATCCAGTGATCACCATATTGACTGGGCAGGCTCTAAGATTCTAGCAAGATCAATAAGCTTTGATGAAAGAAATGTAATGGAATCTTGCCTAATTTCTGGCACATATGAAATGAATGTAAACATGAGCTATGGTCATTTTAAGTGTGATAAATTGTTAACTGAATTAATTTAAAGGCAGCATCCCCCAGACTAACAATTGACTGCTTCATCTTGTCTCCTGGTAGTGAAGTCAGATCGGTGTGGGACACACCTAGCATTAAGCCTCTAGGTCTTAAGTTAGCTGCATTATTTACTCCCCTTTTGTCAGGTGCATCCCTAAGGAAAAAAAGTCAGGTACCTATTGTTCTGTGCATCACTCATTTTTAAATTCAGGTCATCCTTTGTTGTGTGCCACTCCCTGCTGCAGGTGTGCATAAGTTAAGCCGCAGGTAAAAAGTCAGGAACCTATTGATCTGTGTATCGATAAGGTTTAATTCAGGTCATACTTGGTTCTGTGCCACTCCCTGCTGCAGGTGTGCATAAAAGACATCTACCCTTTACATTCTGTCTCATTCTACCTGAAGATGCAATATGTGAAAGTACTCATTGTTGCTCCTTTCATTTCTCCTGTGGTTATTTTGCATATGTCTTAAAAACATGAAAAGAGGGAAGACTTCCGGAGAAGATGGAATAGGAACAGATTTACTGTTGGATGCAGGAGTAGGAGTACAAAATAGGCTTGCTCACTTATTTACCCACTGTATAATACACAAGAAAATTCCCAAAACATGGTATAATGCAATAGTTATTTTACTGTACAAAAAAGGTGACTCAAAAGATCTTAGTAACTATCAACCCATTAGCTTATTATCAGTCATTTACAAGCTCTTCACTAAAGTCCTTACGAACAGAATAACAGCAGTTTTTGAGGAAAACCAGCCTTGTGAACAGGCAGGATTCTGAAGCAGGTATTCGACCACTGATCATCTACACACAGTGAATCAGCTAATTGAGAAAATTACAGAATATAATAAACCACTGTGCCTAGGTTTTGTTGATTACGAAAAGGCTTTTGATTCAGCGGAGCACATAGCAATTATATATTCATTGCGAGAACAAGCAGTGAATGAGAAAATTGTAAAACTGATCGAAAACATATATAACGAGGGAACTGCTACAGTTAAATTACGTAAGGACTCGGAAAAAATTAAGATTGAGAAGGGCGTGTGTCAGGGAGATACAATTTCACCAAAATTATTTACAGCATGCCTAGAAAGTATTTTCAGAAAGCTAAACTGGGAAAGCAAAGGAATGAACATAGATGGAGAAAAGCTAAACCATTTAAGATTTGCAGATGACATTGTCCTAATCTCAGAAACAGCAGAGGCACTGCAGGAAATGTTAAATGACCTGAACAGAGAAGGTCTGCAAGTAGGACTGAAGATGAACCGGAGTAAAATTAAAGTAATGTTTAATCCACAAACACCAAAGAACGTCATCAGAATAAGCAATGAAATTCTTGAAGAAGTTGAGGAGTACAGTTGCTTGGGGCAAATACTAAAATTAACAAAAGCTCATGATAGCGAAATAAAAAGACGCATTACAATTGGATGGGAAGCTTTCAGTAAACATAGAGACTTTATGAAAAGTAGCTTGCCAGTTTGTACGAAACGAAAAGTATATAATGGATGTATATTTCCAGCTATGACGTATGGTTGTGAGACCTGGAAACTGACAAAATCAGTGGAAAATAAATTAATCTGTTCTCAGAGAGCAGCGGAAAGGTCAGTGTTGGGAATATCTTTAAGAGACAGGAAAAGATCAACTTGGGTGAGAGAGCAGACTAAAGTTAAAGATATTATAAAAAGTTATAAAAGAACAGAAATGGAAATGGGCAGGCCATATAGCAAGAATAAGGGATAACTGATGGAACAAGAGGCTGACTGACTGGACACCAAGAAATTGTAAGCATAGCAGAAAAAGGCCAGACAGGAGATGGAGAGATGAGATAGAGAAATTTGCAGGGAAAATGTGGCAAAGATTGGCTCAGTCAAGGAATTCATGGAAAAGGTTGGGGGAAGGCCTTTGTTCAGCAGCGACCTAGTTATGGCTGCTGCTGCTGATGATATATATATATATATATATATATATATATATATATATACACACAGTGTATATACTGTATATATATATATATATATATATATATATATATATATATAATCACGAGGTGCTACCTAAAAGTTCCAGTAATTTGAATATTGTAGGAAATTAAGGTACCTTACCTCCTAGTTCTCACTGTCTCCTTCGAAGTAGTCCCCTTGGGCATGTATACAGTGGTCCCAGCATTTTTTCCACGAGTCCATGCATCCCTGGAAGGCTTCAGGCGTGATGGTCTTGAGCACTTCCTGCAATTCTGTCTGGATCTCCTGAGTTGAGTCAAATTAATGCCCTTTCAGTCATAATTTCAGCTTGGGAAACAGGAAGAAGTCTCAGGGGGCAAGGTCAGGCGAATAGGGTGGGTGGGGAATGACTACCGTGTCAGTGGAAGCCAGGAACTGCTGGACAACAATTGATGTGTGGGCGGGGATGTTGTCATGATGCAGGACCCAGTCCTTGTTCTTCCACTGTTCTGGACATTTGCAGCGGATGTTCTCCCTCAGACGCTGCAAAACTTCACAGTAAAACTTTACGCTGACAGATTGACTGGGTGGGACGAATTCCTTGTGAACAATCCCTTGGATATCAAAGAAAACGATCAACATCGACTTGACATTGCTGCATCTTTGGTCTGTCATTGCAGAACCGCCAAACCACCTGCACACCATGTTACAGTAGTAAGTGTAGCTCAAAACATGTCCACTTATGGACGCGGCCAGGGCCACACTGATGCACAAGTGGTGCTTCTGACTCCTCCTAGCAGCAAAAGGCAAAACTGCAAATGGTTGGCTCCCTCTGTTCAAATTACTGGAACTTTTGGGTAGTACCTGGTATATCATTTCGTTTCGTTTCGTTTTTAAAGGCTCCAATATGCTTGCATGCGTCAGCCTTGGTCACCTAATGGCGGCTCTCCATGTTGCACGATCTATTGCAGCCTCCCTGTTCAGTCCCTTAACCCTGAGGTCACACATAATGACCTCATCCCATGTCTGTCTCAGTCTACTCCTCATAACCCCACCCTCAGTATTAACACTTCTCACCTTCCTCACCCAATTATCATCTTCCATCCTCTCCACATGTCCAAATCATCTCAATCTACCTCTCCTCATCACAACGCCAATACACTCCAGTCCCATCCTGCCTCTCAACTCTTCCATCGTAAACCCAGCCCCCCAGACCTTGGATGCAGGGACACACTACACATCCACCCAATCATTGTCATTTCTGTATGTCTGAGCCTGCGAATATCCTCCTCCTTTACTGCCCAGGTCTCACTACCATACAGCATTACACTCCTAACACATGCTGCATACAAAGACCCCTTAGCATGTAGGGAGAGTCCTCTCAATGTCAGGAGAGGCAAGAGTTCCCAGAACTTCTTCCAACCACTTCTCATCCAAGCCACAGAGCTAGCTCCATCCCCACCTCAAGCACACAACATGTCTCCCAAATAACAAAACTTTTCCACACACTCAAGAGATTCACCAGCAAGTTCAATCCTTTCATGCCTGACACTCTCCATCTGCTCTCTCCGAAACGCCGCACACATAAAATCAGCATTATCTTGCAGTCTACCTCTGATACCACTACATCTCTTGTGCACCCATTTATCACAAACACCGGACAAGATGGTACTACTTCCTACACCCTTGTGGCAAACTGCACATGGCCACTCTCCCTCGTCTCTGACAGTACCGCCACCAACCCTAGATATCATCACTTTTGTTTTATCTTCATTTACCCTTAAGCCCTTGTGCCCCATACCATCTCTCCACTTCCTAAACCTTTCCTCCGCCTCCCTTTCGTTCTCTGGAGTCAACACCAAATCATCAGCATACAACATCTCCCACGGGAGTCCGTTTCTGAAGTCACGTGAGAGGGCTTCAAGTACCATGATAAACAACATGAGACTCAAAACTGACCCCTGATGCACACCAACATTCATGGAAAACTCATCACTCAAATCCCCATTCACTCTTACCTGGGTGCGAGCACCCACATACTGTACAAGGCCATAACCACCCTAACCAGCCACTACTCCAAGCCAAGCTTTCTCATTGCCCACTTCACCACCTCTCTAGGGACTCTGTCAAAGGCCTTTTCCAACTCAACAAAATCAAAATACAGATCCCTTTTCTTACCAATATATTTTTCCTGAAGCTGTCGAACAATGAATATGGCATCAGTGGTCCCCTTACCTGGCGTAAACCCAAACTGCATCTCATTTATATTCACTCTTTCTTTAATCACCCTTTCCCTGATACACATTTACAGTTACGCTCTTCAGCCAATCATCTGGGACAACACACTCACAAATAATCATATTTATTAAGTCAGTGACTAACCTCACCCCTATATCTCCTGAGGCCTTCAACATTTCGGCAGCCAACCCAGACACACCTGCTGCCTTCCCCACCTTCATCCTGCCTATTGCCTCACTCACAGTAGCAGCATCAATCAAAGACCAAGGGCCAAACACTGGATCTGCTGGCTCCAAACCTTCCCTGTCCCAGTCAAACTCTTCATTCAACAACCAGCTATAATGCTCTCTCCATGCATCTTTTATATCCTCACTGTTCACCACTAACCTTCCTTCATCATTCTTCACACATTGCTCACCTATAATATCCCGATTATCCCTCTTCATCTGATTTGCCACTTAGATATCATATTTTTCCTTTCCCCATGATTTAGGTTATCAAGTAAAAGTCTCTGTGACTCAGACTTTGACCTGTATACCCCTCTTCTAGCCCTACGCTTTGCAGCTAAGTATTCCTGGTATATGTACAGTATTTTTTAATGTGAGTCACCTAGTTTTTGCCAGTGCATGACAGTACTGAGAATATTGTTCTGCAAGAGAGATTTGGCTAAATTAATGCCAGAGAGGTGATGTAAATTGCTAGGTTAATGTAGATTGAACATGCTGAGATGAGGAAGGAGGATGCCTGGCTGAAGAGGGTCACGGGTGTGAATGTGGAGAGAAAATTGCTGAGAGGCAAATTGAACAAGGAAAAATTGAACAAGATGTTGGGTAAGGCCGTGTGTGGTGACCCCCAGGCATGGGGGATTGAGTAGGGAAATGGTTTAAGATCAAGATATACCGTATAAAGAAAGGTCCCATTGAATTAGATCAACACATGCATACCATGGCTGCTGGTTTCAAAATCTGCTTTTAAAATATTTTCATTGTTTGATGCCTGTGGAAAGAGAATATGGTATACTGTATACAGTCATCCTTTAACATTTGCGGGTTTAACATTCACGGTTTTGAATATCCACAGATGGCTAAAAAAAAAAAAATTGAACTCTGCTGACACAGGAACATTATCCCAGGCACAGTTTGTGGCTGTTTCAGTACAGTAATGGCATTATCCAGTGAATGAAATATACTGTAACACTCTTCCTTTTGGAGGGAGCTCGAATGAGCACAGTTGTCGTAAGAGGCCATCCAGGAGTACACTATTCATTATTTTCAACTTATAGTGTTCTTGTATTAAATAAAGTAGTAGTTTAGTGTTCATGTATTAAATAAAGTGGTTGTAGACATGCACATAGGATTTTTCTTTAGTTATATAAGGAAATGGGGGGTCCAGAGGTGTTTTAAAGGGAGGGCAGCAGATATCTGCTGATTTTTAACATTCGCGGGTGTGTCTGTTACTTAACGCCCGCGAATGTTAAGGGATGACTGTATTGCTCTAAATACTGTTATGTGCTTGGTTTTAATAGTTATTCATATTGTTATCCTCTTTTCTGGGACCATCCATCTGTGAATGTGCAGATGGTGTTGCTTGGTGTAAGAATTAATACCATTTTCTAATACTGTACATATATTTCATATATGACAGTTCACTTCTGCTTAAGGTGGCTGTAGGTTTGAATTCATATATTATTACCAGGGTTGTAGGGCAGTACTCTTCCCTTAACCCTTTTGTGCACAGTAAGTTTTGGTAAGTTTTCTGGCTGACGATTTTATTCCACCCCCCTCTCCGCCAGCCCTCCACCCCCCCCCCACTCCCTCACCTATGAAAACATGTATTCTCACCTTATTTTCACCACCCAAGCATACATATATATTGCCACAAAAACATCATCTTACTTTGCCAATATTTGTTGTAGCCAGTGAGCAAAAAAGAATACAGAAAAATACGAATAGAAGTACATTAGGCTGGTGTGAATAAACATTCTAGTAACAGCCGTGGCTCAGTGCTTTAGAGCGCTCCGCTCTGACCGAAGGGTCGGAGGATCGAATCCATCCGAGGGTCATTGGTAGACATCAGGAAGGGCATCCGGTCACAAAATGCTACACGCTCCAATCCAAAGTCCTCTACCCATGGGCAATGCCTGACCCCTTTGGGGATATGTGGCATAAAACCAAATTTTTTTCTTTTTTTAATAAATATTCTGGAATGTTAATCTCACTTCCCGAAATCATAACTCAAATGTTTTCCCTCATAACTCTGATTGTTATTACATGTTTAGAAAGAGAATTTCATCAGCTTTCTAATATTGTTAGTGGCTTTATAATACGATATTTAGTTTTCGAGAAAATAGCCAAAAACTAAAAGTACTTACTTACAGGGAAGTGATTTTTGGGTCACGGCACTCTAGCGAAGAAATTTTCTTGCAGATGTTATGTTTTTATTTCATCAGCTTATGTAGAATTTCATGGGTTTTCTCATGGTGTTTTCAGATTTTTCATGCGCCTCATAGTTTTTGAGTATATTCCATAAAACTACATTTCATTCACTGTCACGCAGCACCATTTATCGAGACTAGCAGTACACAAATGATTCAACATACTTCTCTACAAACACTTGCTCCACTGTGTACGTATATTAAACACAAAACCATCCGTAATCAGTCACTGCCTGAGAATAGTACAATACATTTCATTCAAGTATGTGGCTGTGTGGCATATTTCAAGCCTCTCATTCTTCCACTGTTTGCGGTAGCTCTGGCAATGGACACAATATACAGTATTTCTCTATGAACGTATATTTCACACAAAACCATATGCTGTATAGCACTATCACAATGATTCCAGGCACTATATCTATCACACAATATAAACATTTGGATCACTATATAGGTAAAATACTCTCTCATCATTTGGGGCAGGGTAATGGGGAAAATGGAGGAAGTTTAAAGGGACAAGAGACGGATCGCTACCCTTCCACCTGGCTGGTGGTGAGAGACTGTGGAATACCAATTCGTTCTGCCCCATGCCAGGACCACTGGGGTTGCTAAGTGCTTACTTTGGACGCTAGACTTGCCTGCTAGGATGCACTCAAATTTGACGCAAATCGGCCAGAAACGTATTTTTTTACGAATATTTTTCTGTTTTAGATCGCGATTTCCATCTTCGTGTTTTGACCAAGACAAACCCAGAGAATACAAATTGCGCCTTCATGTGCCGATGGGTTAACTGCTCTGCACAAATTTTAGCTGATGCCCCACTAAACCTATCGAGGCTCTTATATTTCAAAAGATGTGTTGTGGGATTGGCAGTTGCTCTCGTAGATAACTTTTCTTTATGTTGGATATGGAAACCCACACAAGCAGATGAAAAGATGTATTTCCAAACAGTTTCAGCAACAACTGTTGCCTTCTTCAGTTGATCTACAGACCTAGAGTGGTACGTACAATTACTGAGAAGCTGCTTATATCATTATATGCAGGATAACCACACTTGTTTTTTTCAACCACACTGGATGTGACCTCACCTGACTCTCCCTCTACTCCACTACTACCCTAGATCCACTGAAGAGGGTGACTGTTGTAGTCAAAACTGTTTGGAAATACATCTTTATTTCATCTGCCAATGTAGGATTTTGTATCCTATTTCATGGTCATGATAGTGTGTCACTTCAGCTGTTTTCTTTGTATGTTTCCTGATCACCAGAAAACTATTTACTATGCTGGGTGGTAATCATACTGTATGACCAAACTATGGCATGCATTGTGGTTTAGTGGATAATTAAGGCCTTCAACTGGATTGAGCCTCTATAGGTTTATATCCAAGGAATGGTTGGGGTTTATTGCTCACATAATGCCACTCAGGGATGTGTGAGGCTGGTCACTCTCATCTTATATGTCAGGACCTACTTGCCTAGCCCCGGGCTTGTATGCTTCTCATGGGGCAACACAGGATTAGATGATGTATGTGTGATGTGAATGAAAAGTGGCTAACTGGTCCTTTAAGATGTGGAAAATACAAGTGTCAAGATTTAAAAAAGGAAAAAAATATTGGGATTCACCTTAAAAAAATAAATATAGTACAGATTAGTCCAGGTATGCATCATAGTTGGTGTATTGTGACAAGATATTGTAAGGAGGTGTTTAGGGCATTTCATGTGGTAGATGAAGGTTGTGTAGTCTTGTAACTTTTGTCTTAAAATGGGGTACTTTAACTGAATTCATGCGTATGGTGTTTAAAACTGAAAGGTAATCTATTACAGTTTAATTAGAATTAATTACAGAATATGTGATCCCACCTGCTAACTACATAGTTACAGTATATTACTCATTGCTTACATGATCACAGTTATCCATTTCCTTCAGTAGATTATAGTTCATACTGCTGTCATATCTGTCTTTCATTTTAAACCAGTGAGTATGTTATGCTGTTTTTTTAATTATGTCTCATGCATGTAGTGACACTTGCAGGTTTTGATACTCTAAAATTATTTATATATTTGTTATCTATTGGATGTGGTGGCAATAGATTATGTTTGTGAGTGCCAGTAGAAAATATACTGTAAATGATTGATATAAAGCTAAACAAGACCAGCTTGACACTGTAGTTAAGAATTGTTGTTTTCTTGCAAGCATGTGCTCTCATTCCATGTGTATAATGTATTTGCTGGTATGTATAATTTGAATGCACTATCAGATTTTTTATAGCTGTTCAGTTGGAATTTCATGTACTACACATTCCATGTGCTTTTCAGTCAAAAGTGAGATTTTATCCTTTAGTTGTATGAGTTTAATGTTGTAATACAAATTGTGATATCAATTTAGTTCCATTTTTATATAGGTGTACCCAGTAAGAGTACACTATATCTGAGGGGACAGCATAACTTGGTGATTAAATAGCCATCTAGCATCTGGTAAGTTTAACTACAAACATTCTGAGTATGGGGTAAACCTGAATATTAACATTCACAGTAGATTATCCTACATCTGTTTTGCTTTGTATGAAAATTTTAGTTGCATTTATTGTAACTTTTTAGTTACACTGTGAAAATAATGACACTGAAACTGCAGTGTTTCTTTTTTTTTTTTTAAATTGCATTTTTGCTAATGTATACCATACTTTTTTATTATTATTATTATTTAATTGTAAGTATGTTAGGTAGGCAACATGTTTTTGGTAGGTAAATTAATAGGTATACTAGAAAAGATTTAACAGTATTATGTTCAGGGAAGCTTGATTTACCCCAGTCCTATCAACCTTTAGTTTTATATTCCTGGCTGCTAGATGGTGCTTCACCCTTACTATGGTATTGTGTGTGTGTGTGTGTGTGTGTGTGTGTGTGTGTGTGTGTGCGTGTGTGCACACGTGCGCGCGTACGTGTGTGCATGTGTTCATGCATGTGTGCATGCATGTGCGTGTGTGCCCAGCTCTCAGTAAACTGGTTTGTTGTGCCTCTACACCTTCCTTGCTTATCCATGGACTGTACTCCATTAGCACCCTTGCCTACCCACATACTATCATTACCCCTATACAACAGTGTACTTAGCTGTACAACTACCACCCTTATCTGAGTATACACTTTCAACACACTGTATATTGCCATGCAGGGCTACACAATATTCCATCTCCAAATTTAGCATGCTATCAGTCCAATTCCATCTTACTGTATTTGAAAATGGCTAAACAGACTTTTTGAAATACCATATAAGTGGTGTATTTTGCCCATCAACAGCTAAACTGTTTAACCAGCAGGTGTTGTTGCTCTTAACACTAAAATTTGATGTCTACAGAATTAAGATTTTTAATTGGTAGGATTTTCAGTGCATGGAATTTCAGAATAAAATGCATATGAACACTGACATATGCATATAGATATTGTATATGCTGGTAGCCATCGAAAGGAAAAACTCTATATGATTTCCTTGTAGGCAGTTGCTAGCATAAACAATCATGAGCAACTTAGATGACCCATTTGCGTAGTTGTTATTGTATCTATAAATGTGTGCATACTAGCTGGTCATGCACATATTTTTATAACTGCATTTCGTTAGTGCAATCCAGTGACCAGGCTCTTAGTTGTGTCTCGGAACATGTTGGTGTGCATCCAGCGGTGACGGATGTTTTGGCCTGGGATGTTTCAGCCTGTGGCCCAATGTTAGTGTGGCAATGATTGGCACAGGTTGTTATCAGGGTCTTTCATTCCCGGGAATCTCTATAGAGCTGCCAGGTTACTTGAGATTTTATTTAACGGCTGAAATGTCCCCGGGTGAGCATCCGGTGTGTGTCATGCCGCATGTGGTGGTGTCGTGTTTTAGGTTCAACCCCGAGCCGTGGGCCCCCCGCGGCCGCTTTGCTCAGCCCGCCCACTCCCACCACTTCCGCTCCCACTCTACTGACCTCAGCACCCGAGGCCCCCCCAGGTACGTATGGGTCACCACCCAATTGTCCTCGTGCTATCCAGCACTGCCCGCCCTTGGACACTGCCCCTTCTTCCAGCCCCTCACTCATTGCACAGCTTCTGTGCTGACATCGCAGCCTTCTCTCTGCGGTCGTGTCTTATTTTATGAGCTTGTTTTTATTTTTATTTTTACTTTTAATCTGCTTGACAACTGCAGTGGAATGTTGGAGACACCACTTTGTGCTGCCTCCTTGCTCTTGCTGTGTTGTTCCCCCCGTGTTCTTTCCTCTTTGACCTGCCTAAACAGCCACAGTAATTTGAGTAATACTCACATGAGACAATCAAAAGTGTTTAATAGTAAATTTTTTTTTTTTTTTATGCTCAAAAATATTGCACTGTACAGTAGCTCAGTGTAAGATCTGTAGTGTGCAGGCACATGTAGCTTTTGGCTTGGGATTATTGCAGAATTGCTTATATGAAACCTTAGCTTGTTATATCTTACAGTAGAATGTTTTGTTGAATTTAATTATTGTCTCTGGTTGCAAGGTTTTATTGTATGTTAAATTGCCATACACAGTGCTTCCTGAGACTGGTGATTTTCACCATGGCTGTATTGGAGTACTTATGTGTGTAAGACACTGCAGTAGATACAGCATAAGCATTGTTTTGATAGACGTCTAGATCTAGTACAGTTGCTTAACTTCTGAAATGAGAATGATGAAAAGTCACTAATAATTATATCACTGCAGTAAATATAGTGTTTACCACAGTCCACTTATGTAGGTTTAAAGTTTCAAGAAGTAAGGGGAATCAGCCATACAAAGCAAGGCAATTATTGTTATTCAAGATGACAGGATCATGTATACATCTTTGGACTTATTGCTCATTCTGTCTATATTCGTACTGCCATGATCAACATGTTAGGTATTGCTAGGTATTTTTAAATATATAGTCATCATGAGGAGTCTTAAAATTATACATAGAGCCATTCAAGAGATGTAGCTTACCTGAAACATGTTTCTGTTATCTGACTCAGCAGAATGCAACCATATATGCATTAATTCTGCCAGTGTAGTCTGTGGTATTATCTGATGCTATCAGCTCGTTATATGTACAGTAACTCCTGTTCATCCGGAACTTGCTTCATTAGAACCCCAAAACTTTCTGAATGGAAAGTCTTTTAAATTAATGTTTTCATTTTTCATTTCTCACTAAAACATGAGTACAGTACAGTATATCAATAAAATGGAAAGAATACCTTGAAATATTTTCTTTTTTTTGCATAATAAAATTCTCTAGCATGTTCTAGTAGGTAGTGAATTATTTGAATAATAAGTTTTAAAGGATTAACATTATTGTTTCAAGTTTCAGGTTTTGCCAGTATTTTTCCCATGGAAACACTATGAAAAAGTTAAACTGTCAATAATATACCCTACACATTAGTAGTGTCTGCAGATTCTTACAATTCTGTTTCAGTCAGAGAAAAAATTCTTTCCATTTAGAATACTTATTCCAGTGTATTGCCTACAGCATTTTAAGCTTCCATTCTAAAGCAAAATAACCATAAAATTCCCTAAGCCATCTGGTTTCCAAGACATCTGAAATAGTCATTTGTGAATTAAGCCTCCTGATTATTCCGATTGGCAGGAATTTACCGTAATAATTGTCGTGAAATGTCATATTTGCAGTACTTTGGAACGAAATATGCTGGTGAATGAATCATGAAAGCTGATTACGGGATATTCTTATTTCTCTTCTCACAGTGATATTTCTGTTAATTATCTTCCATTAGTAAATGTAAACAGTCACTTTGGTATTGAAAAGGCAACACATTTTCTAGACAGATGAAAGTGTTATATGTCCTGACTGTAGCCAGTCACTCTTATTATCCCTCATTTATGTTTGTCAGTCTCTCATTGGATGTATATTTTGTCACATATTTAAATTAACCTTTACGTTGAGCTATGTATTGCTTTCAGATTAGGAGGAGAATATGTGACATACAGACACCTTATTGTATATACTGTATATAGATACTGTAATGTGAAATGATAAGCAATATTGTAGGTATGGATAAATGAAGAACTAGGAAACATTGATATGTAAGCAGTACTGTAGAAGGCAGCATAAGAAGAGTAGTAGGGAATTATCTTGCTAAGTGGTCTTTTTATTGTTAGATTTTAAAATGTTGGTAAAGTGTTGGTAGATACTGTTGTCTCATCAGTATTAATTTACACAGAAGTTGAATTATCTTTTGCTGTTTGTGTATTTGATGAATAAGAGTCCAACCATCAGTAGCTTGTAGCTGGTCAGTAGTTTGTAGGCAGTCTCTGTGTTGAGTTTATTAGAATTTATAGTGTTACAGTGACAGTGTTTGGACGTTGCCATATTTTTCCATCAGTACAAGAATACAAGATTGCCCTGCATGTAGCTGGAGTGTGAAATATGTGTATGGACTATCTTAGATGAATCATGAAGTTTCAGGGCTTTATCCTTTTCTTAAAGATTTTATATATTCTGCAGGCTGTATTATGTGTGTGTGTTTGTTTTTTTTAAGTATATTTTTTCTCATGAGATTTTAGTAGACTTTGAAAATAAGTTTTTGATTATGGATTGACTTCATGTCATCACCTGCTCGATTTTGCATTGTCTTGTCTTGGTGCATGGAAACTTATGGGACATTTTTACATGAGGGTGTCCTATTATTGCATATGATTTTTAACTTTTAGAATATTACTGTTTTAAACTGTTGTGCCAGTGTAGTGTTAGCCTATACATTTTTAACATAAATTTATTGAAACCTCATAATTTATGTACAGTTTGATTGTTTATTGCAGTAAGTTCCCCACTGTACTTTCCAACTTGTTAACCAGCTGATTTGTTATTGCACTGACTTTGCTGATTGGCAAAGTCTCCAGTGAATGCATCAAGTGTAATTTCACTTCTTCCAATGATTATTTATGCAGTACATACGTACTACACACATAGGCTCGTGTATGTGGAAGCTTTATATGTTATTGATACAGTAAGAAAGGAACATTGTATGTAATTGCAGTAACAAGGAATAGTGAGGTGAGCATAGAGTGGGGAAATGGAAATGAGTTACCTAAGAGGAGTGTGTGGTCACATGGAGAGAAAAACAGAAAAAAGAAGTGCACCTTCACACAGCTACCCTCTTAAAAGGGGATTTTATTCATCATCATTTTCACCTATGATGCCTTTCTCTCTCCTGGGAATCCCTGGACAGGTGATAGCCATAACAGAACTGCCTGCAGGGTAATTTCTCTCTCTCTCTCTCTCTCTCTCTCTCTCTCTCTCTCTCTCACAACAAACCAGTTTACTGAGAGCTGGGCACACACACACACACAAACACACACACACACACACACACACACACACACACACACACACACACACACACACACACACACACACACACACACACACACACACACACCGCTCGCTGGTGCAGTGGTAACGTTCTCGCTTGCCAACTGGTGGACGGGAGTTCGCGCCTTGCTCAGGTTGCGAAAAGTTTCACTGACGAAGTGGGTGGTTACTGTCCCCCTTGAGCAAGGGGACGGGTGTGTGTGTGTGTGTGTGTGTGTGTGTGTGTGTGTGTGTGTGTGTGTGTGTGTGAATGTCACATCCTTGCCCCTAGATTGGACAATATGAGCTCTCAGCTCCCTTCCGGGAGGGTAAAAGCTGATGATCATGACCATCAAGTGATCCTGACCGACCCGGTGAATTACACACACACACACACACACGTGTGTGTGGTATGAACATGACCCTCATTCTCATTGTCATGGATGCTCTTTAGCACCCTTCTTTGTCCATTCTTTGTATTTTATGCCCATAACATGCTGTACTGTACACCGGGGAGAGAGAAAGTGTCATCATCTATTACCACTCAACGCAGCTGTCAGTAGCTTTACTGCAACATGCCTATGTTTATTACAAAAATCATAAAAGATATACTGAGCATCAGAAGGATTTGTATCATCATTTTGTTGCATTTTTGGAAGGATAAGGGGTTGAGCATAGCAGAGGTTTTCTATGGGTGGGAAGCTTACCCAAGTGCTCAGACCAGTTAATTACTTCCTTTTAATTGCATAATAAGATTCTGAGAGCTGTTCTCACTTTTACCTCCCTAACTGTTATATCTCAACAGTATACACAGAGTATCAGTATGCTCCATCCACTTTTAAGCACGTATACATGGCCAGTCCCATGTAGTACAGTTTCCTGGGGAAGCAAGGAATCTGGAAGATAGAAGTTAACATTTCCTCCAGTTACACACATGCACCATTATACTGTCAGAAACATTTTAATGAGTGCAGCAACCTCCCTTTTGTCACTTTATGCTTTATCCTTAGATATGATGTATAATGAAGTATTTAAGATGCTATTTTTGTGTGGTATGGTTGAAATATCGTATCCTGTAGAGTATCGATGGCTAAGGCTCAGCAGTGCTTAATCATCTGTATGCAGATCATGATGGACTAATTTATTTTATCAGCTCAATTCTTTGCTATATACTCTACCTTGGAGCATTAGACTTCATTTGTATTGAACGTATAACTGACTTAATTTTTTAACTGTATAAAGTCCAGAGCAACCACATCATAGCACATGTAATGGCAAATGTGCAAGCAATATGATATACTGTTTAATGTGTTTTTGTGCCTATACAATAGTAATTTAGTCTGCATAATTGTACCAGAATGTAGCTTTTATCACACTGAGTCTCACTCCTGTTAGTCCAGTATAAAAAATTTACTGTACTTCATTATAGAAAGCTCCCCGTTTCCTTGCTCGTTGTCGTCGTGGGGGGGCTTCGGAGATGTTGATTGGGATGATGTGTAGGGGAGCTATAGCAGGGTACCTTAATGTACTCCAAAAGTGTGGGAGTCTGGTTGCTATGTGGATGTTGCACTTACACCTCCACTCTGCTCTCCCCTCTCCCCTCTCCTTGAGTTCCTGTAGCTGTCTCAACTAATTTTGCAAGGCTCTTTTCTTGTACTATTGCTTCTTCTTTCCTCCTCTCCTATCCTCTCTATCCTATCTTTGGCATTAAATAGTGTGGAAATTTCCACGTTCATCAAAATTCTCGTCTGTAACCTCAAGTAAGTTGCAACAAGAAGGATGTGGGTGTGCCCGTGGGCTATTGGTCTGGCCAATTGTAGAGATCATGGTGGTTCAACACCACCCCAGTATGTGGACCTTTGCAGAGATAGACCTCTGCAGAGGCGGAACTGCTGCTAAGCGGCAGTTTCCGGTTCTGGGGGTGCTGTCTACTGGCGGTAGAACTCTCGGCCAATAGCCGATGGCCCAGCATTGTGCTGGAGGACTTAGTCCTTCCGCACAGTGTTGCTATCCCTTCTAGGGTAGGGTCGGGAGTGCATACTCGGAGCTTTACCTCTCCTTGGGTCGTTGGTCAGGCCACTAGACTCCGCATTCCACCCAAACAGTCCTTTCTTTTTCAACAGTCACAATGAGCGTTTTCCTTTCCTTAGTAAAAAAATTAATGGATATTGGTACAGGTTCCCCCTCCCCTGGTTCTGCTGATTGGTTGACCCCAATGATGACCCTGGCCGCTCTTCTTGGACTTTCTCCTGGTCAGGCAGATTCCCCCTCCCCTTCTTTTCCGCCACATTCCTTCTCCTCCTGTTCTCCTCCTACTTCGTCTTCTTCCTCCTCTCCTCATATAGTTACATCACCATCTACTTTACCCCAAGAAAAAATGTGTGATAATTTCTGGATTAAAGGAAAAACCTATATCAGTAAGATCAAAAGGGGAAAGAGACGAACTGAGAAGAACTAAAGAAATAGTGTCAATAGTTATGGAGGGTGACAACGAAGCTGAAGAATAGATTGAAGAGGTGTTCAGATTGGGAAGACATGAGGAGGGAGGGGCAAGGCCACTAAAAGTTAAGCCTCTGATCAGAGTAAATGAAATCATGAACAAAATATGGAAACTAGCAGACAAGAAGGGGTTCAACAGTGTTTGGACTGTTATTTGGGAGACATGTTGTGTGCTGGAGGTGGTGCTGGAGCTAGCTTTGTTGCTAGGGTGAGAAGTGGTTGGAAGAAGTTCAGGGAGCTCTTGCCTCTCCTGACATTGAGAGGACTCTCCCTACATGCTAAGGGGTCTTTGTATGCAGCATGTGTTAGGAGTGTAATGCTGTATGGTAGTGAGGCCTGGGCAGTGAAGGAGGAAGATATTCGCCGGCTCAGACGTACAGAAATGACAATGATTAGGTGGATGTGCAGTGCGTCCCTGTGTCCAAGGCCAGGAGGGGCTGAGTTTACGATGGAAGAGTTGAGAGGTAGGGTGGGACTGGAGTGTATTGGTGTTGTGATGAGGAGGGGTAGATTTAGATGGTTTGGACATGTGGAGAGGATGGGGGATAATAATTGGGTGTGGAAGGTGAGAAGTGTTAATATTGGGGGTGTGGTTATGAGGGGTAGACCGAGAAAGACATGGGACGAGGTCATTAAGTGTGACCACAGGGTTAAGGGACTGAACAGGGAGGCTGCAATGGATCGTGCAGCGTGGAGAGCTGCCATTAGGTGACAAAGGCCGACACATGCAAGCATGTTGGAGCCTTTAAAAAAAAAAGGTGACCATACCACATTCGCATACTCTAGTCTTGGTCTTATCATGGTCACTATCAACTCCCTCAGCATTTCCTCATCCATAAACAGTAATTAAAAGCCACTCTCATGTTGGTCAGTAATCCATAAGTTCTTCCAATGATTTTGTTTATATGCTTTTCTGGTGAGAAGTCATCTTGAATAATCACTCCCAAGTCTTTGTCATCTTTTCTTTTACTAATTATCTCATTGCCCATTTCATATGCCAAGTGCGGTCTTTTTTTCAATCATTCCCACTTCTAATACATGACACTACTTGGCATTAAAATCCATTTTCCAAGTCTTGGTCCAGCTGTGGAGTTTGTCCAAGCCCTCTTGCAGTTTTTCACAAATATCAGTACATTTAATATGTTTCATGATTTTGGCATCATCTGCGAACATACTCATGTAGCTGTTCAAACCCTCTGGCAAATCATTTATATACAGATTGGATGATGGATGGATGGATGGATATCAGAAACATTATTGGGGCTAAGACAGAGCCCTGGGGTACTCCACTAGTCACGTTTCTCCGTTGTGAAACCTTGTCTCTTATGACTGCTCTCCTCTGCCTTCCTATCAAATAATCTCCTATCCACGTCAGTAGTTTCCCATGCACCCCTCCAAAGGTCTTTAACTTCCACAGCAGTCTCTTATAGGGCACCCTGTCAAATGCTTTCTTTCCATAGCTGTGGGACATATGTACTAACTCCTTTTTTATATACTTCTATCAAAAACTCATATTTCTCATTAACATCAGTGATCATATTCATTTTACTTCAGTCTACATTTTGGAAAAAGTTCCTCAGGGAAGCAGAGTCTGCCTTCCCATAATTGTATCTTTTCTCTGGGTTTTTCATTTCCTTCTCCTTCCTTTACTCCCGCCACTTTCATCTCAGTAAGCAGATGGTCACTTTTACCAAAGGGGCATTGGTAGGTTATGCTTCTCACATCATTTGGGTCCTTTGTGAATACTAAGTCGAGCCTTGATAGTTCATTGTCTCCCCTAATTCTTGTATTTTCTTTAATTACTTGGGTTAACATGTTTTCCATCACCAGTTCCATTAATTTATTTCCCCATGATTCTTCATTGTTCCCACCATCCATACTTTCCCCATCAACTTCTCTGTGGTTAAAATCTGCAATTATTATTATTCTGTTGCTTCTTTTAGTCAACATCTTTAGCTTAATAATGGATTCTCTTATTAACTTCGTAATCTTCTTTTGTCCATGCCCTAGTTTTGGGGAGCATATAAAATTCTATTACATCTATTTTTTCTCCAAAACTGTCCTATATTTCATTTCCCAAAAGTTCAGCCATGATGTTTTCAATTTCTATATTTTTTGCTCCTAGGTCATTACGGCTGAAAATCATTATACCTCCCCCAAACTTGCTTTCTCTATCCATCCTCCAAATATTATAATTGTTCCATCCAAATAATTTTGTATCAACATCTTGGGACAATTTAGTCTCCATCAGGCAATCAGTTTCAGATTTATTTTCATATATATAGCCCCCAATTTCCCCATTCTTAGATATTAACCCATCTGCATTACTATACATGATACTTAGAGTTACTGCACTGGTTTCATTTTTACTCATTCCTCTCTTTTTCCTATTCATATCTATCCTCCTTGTTTCCTTCTTTTCTAGTTCCTCACATACCACTTCCTTACTTTCATATCCATCACTCTCCAAAAAAAAGTTTTACATTCTTCCTCTGTCCTCGGGTCATTTTTTTTTCCCTCTTCCTTCAAAGATTTTAAAACATCTCATTCTTCTTCATTCAAATCCTTTCTTCCTATAATATTTTCCATCACTGCCTCTTTACTTAGTTTCCAGGTCACTTTATCGTTTACTACACCTTCTGTTGACAACTTAACTCTCATTGGTCTTGCTTCCCCTTTCTTATATGGCCCTATCCTCCTTACTTCCTCAGTTTCCTTTTCCCACTTGTTTCCTTTGGGATCGATCATGCCCAGTATTTTTCTCACTTGATTCGAGTCTCTCTCGAGTCTCATGGATCTAACCTTTTCTTCCTCCTCCCTGTTTCCAAATATTACCACACATCTGTTTGTTTCTACAGTTTCTCTGACTATTTTCTCCTTTTTCAATATTTTCACTACATTTTCTTCCATTTTTTCTTGTTCATTTCCCTTTCTTCCTGATTGATTTCCCTTAAGCTGACCACTTCTTTATTCTTCCTCCACATGTGCCCACTTTGCCTTTTCCTCTTCTAACACACTATTCACCTCCGTTTTGTTAATGCCTCTAGTTTTCTCCTTAATTCAATATTTTCTTGTTTCAAATTCTCGATCTCCTAGTTCGCTGTCTCATTGGCCTGTATCATACTCTGTATAGTGTCTTCAATATTTTCAGGCATATTTCTTGATACTAGGTCCTCCACTTTCATTTCTAGTTCACATATTCTCACAATCAATGTTTTAACTATCTCCATTACATTTGTTTCACTGTAAAATCCTAGAAATTCAGGTCCCTCGATGTTTATATTGTTGGCCATGTTTGAGGTTGGTTACAGTACTAAACAGCTGTTACCGAGACTCCTATAAACATTCATGTATACTCACTGACCATAGCTCTTTACATTTTTGGTAGACTATATTAACTTACTTTAAACTTTAGACAAGACTAAAGGAGACAGGTCAAACATAATTCCTGAAAACTACTTAAGGTTTGCAGAGGCGGTTGAGACACGTCTGTTTGCTCTGGCCGGTCCTTTTGTGTGTGTGTGTGTGTGTGTGTGTGTGTGTGTGTGCACTTGTGAATGTGGTGCACATGTGCATGTGTATGTGAGAGAGTTATTAGAGTTTTAGTTTATTGGTAAGGTATTGGCATGAAAGATAAAGCTTGTGAATGACAGACAACCCTGTATGTTTATTTTTTGTGGATAGTCTTCATTATAATGTTCAGGAGTAATACAACATACAGTATTCTAATGTATTATCACTGTTTCGTATATGAATATGCTTGTATGTGTAACTCCTTAGGTATCACAGTTTCTGTTACTTCAGTTAAATATTGAAAAACGCCTTAGAACTATAGCTATGAGCACTCAATCCTCGTAAATTGTGGCAAATTGGGTCTGGACCACTGCCGCGATTTACAGATTCTGTGGTTTATAAATAATAACTCTTATGTGAAAAATGATTTTGGGTCTGGACTTTGGCCAACCACCCCCCACAGCACCCTACCTACACCTATCTAGGCACCATCAAACACAAACATACAAATTAAGGAATATTCAGTGCATGTATTTAATAGAAATAAGCAATGTTAAGGGATCTCACCTTAATCCTATGATGATATTGCTTAAGTGAATGGAGTGGGGTGGTGTTGGGAAGAAATTAGAACCTCTCAGCTTTCATGGATTTGGAGAAAGCATATGACAGGGTGGATAGACAAGGATTGTGGAAAGTGTTAAGAATATATGGAGTAGATGGGAAGTTGTTGAATGCTGTGAAGAGTATGTACGATGGTGCGAAGGCTGCAGTGCGTGTGGATGGTGAACTAAGTGAATTTTTCTCTTTGAAAGTTGGTTTGAAACAGGGATGTGTCATGTCTCCATGGTTGTTCAATCTGTACATGGATGGGGTAATAAAAGAGATACAAGGTAGGGTAGTGGATGTTGGAGTGGCCCTGGTGAGAGAGGATAGTGTTTGGAAACTCCCTGTACTGTTGTGTGCAGATGATACTGTGTTGTTGAGTGAAGACGAAGGGGAGCTGCAAGGCTTGGTGGATGAGTTTGAGAGAGTGTGTAAGAAGCGGAACCTAAAGGTGAATGTAGGGAAGAGTAAAGTGATGGTCTTTGAGAGAGGTGAAGTTAGTGAATGTACAGCGAGGTTGGATGGTGAGGAATTGGAAAATGTGAGTACGTTTAAGTATTTGGGTAGTGTGATGAGTAAGGATGGAGGTTTGGAGGGTGAAGTGCTTGAAAGGGTACAGCAGGGAAGAAAGGTTGCTGGTTCCTTGAAAGCAGTGATAAGAAACAGGGAAGTGAGCATGGAAATGAAAAAGTTACTACATGACAGTATTGTGATACCAACTCTAACGTACGGAAGTGAAGCTTGGACATTGTTGGAAGGACACAAGTCAAGAGTGAGAGCAGTGGAAATGAGTTATTTAAGAGGAGCCTGTGGAGTCACGTGGAGAGACAGGCTGACGAATGAGGATATAAAGGAGCGTTGTGGTGTGGATGTGGATGTGATAGGAAGCGTTATGAGGAACACACTGAGGTGGTTTGGCCATGTGGAAAGGATGGAGGGTGAAAGACTGACGAAGAGAGTGTATATGAGTGAGGTGGAGGGGGGAAGAGGGAGGGGGAGGCCGAGGATGAGATGGAGGGATGGGGTGGAGAGGTATATGAGAGAGGGGGGTGTGAGTTGGGAGCAGGGCAGTGAAATGGCGGGGAACAGGGCGACTTGGAGGCGATTTGTTTGTGGCCACCCTAAACGGGATTGAGGCGTCTGGCAATAGATAGATAGATAGACAGCATGAGGTAGGGTTGCTCCCTTCTCAACACGACAAATGAGCTCCAAACGTTGACTGTACGACAACGGCGGCTGCTTCTTGATGCCATACTGCTTAGAGCGCTTCATCGGGGGTTCGGGAGGGGCCATAGAAAGTAGGAGGCGGGGGGGAAGGTGTAAAAAAACGGCAGGTAGCTCTCGTACTCCACGGCGATGGTCTGTAGTGTGCAGACTGGCGGGAAGAACAACAACAACGTGGCGGCATTAGTATGCACACTTGCCACCAGGGACGGGTGATGATTGGTTGTTGGGTCGCGATTTTCAAATTGAATGCCGTGGTTTATGATTCTCCTCGGAAAAGGCCCACTTCGGTGCCTAGGTCCGCGATTTTTGTGACTTAACAGCGATTTAAGGGTGCCGGCAATCTGACAGCCTTTTAGCCGTGATTTATAAATTCGTGATTTATAAACACACGATTTTACGAGGATTGAGTGTATACTGTACTATGGGTGGCATGGGATTTTTTTTTTACTTATTTATTTCTTTTATTTGTTTACTTGAACATTCTCTTGCATGCTGTTTATATTTTTATCACTTCTTTTGTTTTTATTTTAATTGTTTCATTTATTTTTTTAAAGTATCGCCATGGTGCTGGAGTGGGACTCCTTCTCACAGTGGTAGTAGCATACAGTAACCAGACGGCTCCACTTCCCAGTTAAACAAATGTCTCTCAAGTCCTCTGCTATCCCCTGAGTGGTAGTAGGTGGTCACCATCAGCTGCTTATTTGATGCAGTGCTGCCTACTTCTCCCTTCATCTTTGTCATTCTGTGTCTTTCCTCCTCTCATTCTAATTTTCCCTTTCATTCTTGTCACATTATTACTCTTCCTTCCACTTGAGGTGGCTTTGCACTGAATGACAAGCCTAAAGGTTTCTTGTAACCCAGGAAACCATTAACAATGCTGGGTGGTAACTGTAAAACCAGAAAACTGGGTGAAGTGGATTGGGTGGAGAGATGCAAATATGGTGTCCATCCAGCAACCAGACTTGCACACTAATCCCTGCACCTTGTTGTAAGGCACCATCAGCTGCAAGTAATCAGTTTGCTGCATGGGATAGCCTTGCAGAGGCAGTTGCTGGTCCAGACAGATTGCAGTTGACTAACAATAAAATCCCTCTCCTCCAAAAGGAGGAGAGTGAAGTGTAGCAGGATGGTAGCTTCAGCTTGCAGATCACTGTGCTCACATTCAGTTGAGCCTAGAGTTGCAACAACAGTAATTACTATTACTACCACAGCTATTAGTGCTACTACTACTAGTACTACTACTACTACTACCACAGTAATCCCCGTACTATCTGGACACCCACTTTCCAGACATCCCACTTACCGGACATTGTGGGCCTGGACCTTCGGGGGGGGCCCCCCCCCCAAATCCGATTTTTTTTTTTTTTTTTTTTTTTTTTTTTTAAATTGCCGCGCGGCGCCGAACAGCTGTTTACACCATGGCCTATTCCTCTTCCCTCCCCCCTCCCCTGTCAGGGTTGCCACTTGGTATTTTTCACTACCAAATGTGGGCCAATTTGGTAATGAAAAATTCATTTGGTAATGAATCAGAATAATGCATTACTGGATGGATTTTTCACATGTATGAGGATAAACACGATGGAGATGGTGGATTGTCTTCTCTCGCTCATTAATCTGCTAGCCTACATAGCGTGAAAATAATCAGCATGCTGTTAATTATAAGGAGAGTGATTACATTTATTTCCACTTGTATATATAATTAGTGAAGAATAAATGCTTGCCTTACGAATTTGGTAATGAAAATTGAGGGGTTTGGTAATGTGGCTGTTGCGATCTGGCAACTCTGTTTCCCCATCACCAGTCCAACACTGTCCAACAGTTACTGCCTAACTTCAATCGCGAGTAGATGCTTATCGCAATGGAAGCCACACGTGCTCGATTTTTGTGAATAAACAGTGAATAAACTGCAATACCTCGCCACGAGACCACACGGGAATTTACAGTGTTGTGCAGTGTTAAGAAATTAGAATTTAGAGTGCAAAGGATTAATTGTGGAGTGCAAATTGGAGGTTGAAACTGGCGTGGTGCAGTTAAGAACAATGTGCAGTGTTAAACAACTATAACTCACAGTGCAAAGAATTAAGTGGAGCACAACACTGGATTACTGTACGTGCTTCAAGAGCATTTTCACCACTGCCAAAGCCTTAGAGAAGCCGGCCACAGACGTGCTGTAAGTACCCTGGCTGAGGTAGTCACTTGTAATTCCTCATTCTTTGGTTCCTTTTCATTTATTTCATGCTTTATATCCATTATTGGTGTGATTAGGGTCTTAAATAGGTTTAAATAGGTGCTATGCATGTCCGGTAGGGAGTTATTTAGATGGCTTTCAAAGTTAGGCTGGGTTAGTGTCCTTAAGTACCAGTCCAGGAGCTAGGGGTCCACTTTCTGGACGGGATCACTTTCCGGACATGCCTTTGGCTCTATTACGTCGGATAGTAGAGGGATTACTAGTACTACTACTACTTCTACTACTACAAATCATCATCATCATCCAATCCAGTGTTGCCCCATGAGGAATGTATGAGCCCAGGGCTAGGCAAGTTGGTCGTGACATTTAATATTAGAGTGACCAGCCTCACTCATCCCTGAGTGGCATTTCGTGAGCAATGAACCCCAACCATCCCTTGGATATAAACCCACACCGGCTCAATCCTATTGGAGCACCTCAGTTACCCACAAAACCACCAGGCGCCTATATAATAATAATAATGATAAAAATACCACCAACACTACCACTGCTAAACTACTACTACTGCTAATAATAATAGTCATAATAATGACTAATAATAATAATGATAATAATAATAATAATGATGATGATACTACCAACACTACCACTGCTAAACTACAACTACGGCAACAACAATAACAACAACAACTACTATGCTACTACTACTACTACTACTAATAATAATAATAATAATAAAATTAATAATAATAATAATAATAATACCACCACCAACACTACCACTGCTAAACTACTACTACTACTACTACTAAATAATAATAATGATAATAATACCACCACCACCACCACCACCACCACCACCACCACTACCACTGCTTCACAATAAAATATGAGAGAACATTGAGGTGAAATTTGAGAAAGCATATGACAGGGTGGATAGACAAGGATTGTGGAAAGTGTTAAGAATATATGGAGTAGATGGGAAGTTGCTGAATGCTGTGAAGAGTATGTACAATGGTTCGAAGGCTGCAGTGCGTGTAGATGGTGAACTAAGTGAATTTTTCTCTTTGAAAGTTGGGTTGAAACAGGGATGTGTCATGTCTCCATGGTTGTTCAATCTGTACATGGATGGGGTAATAAAAGAGGTACAAGGTAGGGTAGTGGATGTTGGAGTGGCCCTGGTGAGAGAGGATAGTGTTTGGAAACTCCCTGTACTGTTGTTTGCAGATGATACTGTGTTGTTGAGTGAAGACAAAGGGGAGCTGCAAGGCTTGTTGGATGAGTTTGGGAGAGTATGTAAGAAACGGAATCTAAAGGTGAATGTAGGGAAGAGTAAAGTGATGGTCTTTGAGAGAGGTGAAGTCAGTGAATGTACAGCGAGGTTGGATGGTGAGGAATTGGATAATGTGAGTACGTTTAAGTACTTGGGTAGTGTGATGAGTAAGGATGGAGGTTTGGAGGGTGAAGTGCTTGAAAGGGTACAGCAGGGAAGAAAGGTTGCTGGTTCTTTGAAAGCAGTGATAAGAAACAGGGAAGTGAGCATGGAAGTGAAAAAGTTACTACATGACAGTATTGTGATACCAACTCTAACGTACGGAAGTGAAGCTTGGACGTTATTGGAAGGACACAAGTCAAGAGTGAGAGCAGTGGAAATGAGTTATTTAAGAGGAGCCTGTGGAGTCACATGGAGAGACAGGCTGACGAATGAGGATATAAAGGAGCGTTGTGGTGTGGATGTGGATGTGATAGGAAGCATTATGAGGAACACACGGAGGTGGTTTGGCCATGTGGAGAGGATGGAGGGTGAAAGACTGACGAAGAGAGTGTATGTGAGTGAGGTGGAGGGGGGAAGAGGGAGGGGGAGGCCGAGGATGAGATGGAGGGATGGGGTGGAGAGGTATATGAGAGAGGGGGGTGTGAGTTGGGAGCAGGGCAGTGAAATGGCGGGGGACAGGGCGACTTGGAGGCGATTTGTTTGTGGCCACCCAAACGGGATTGAGGCATCTAGCAATAGATAGATGGAAAAATAGATAGAAATTACTATGGAAGGGGTGCTGCAAAATCTCCAAAGCTACTTAGAATACAAACCCATATTTAATGGCAGTTCTCAAGATATGTTCAGTGTATTATAATGGTATGTACTGTATATATGAATTTTGGATAATGTTATTTTTTAAATCTGATGATCCAGTGCTATAATGAACCCCAGCTGGTTGTTGTTGAAGCACATATTTAGACACCATAATTGCTGATCACAATAACTGTCATAATTGTGACACCACCGGCGTGAACCTTTAGTATGTTGGCTAGTTTAATACTCATATTATAATTACATTTGTATTGGATTTTATGTAATTTTTCCATCATGATGGATGATAGGATTTTCACTGTATGAAAAATATAGCTCAGATTGGGAGCGGATTAAGAGTAAGGGTTGAATAAGACAGTTAATGAGTTTACTGTTATGGTATTGTTAAGAAACTGTACAGAGTTTGATATGTTGTAGAGAGTAGCAGAGTGTGTCCCCATCCCATCCCACCCTGCATGCTAAGACTGCCATCCTGATCCCTTTATAGCTTGTATTTAAGCTGTTATGTATAATAATAACTGCATGTTTTGGTCCACACCAGGGAAAAGTACAGTCGGAGACAAAAAGTTTGCTTAATATTTTACCTGTTCTACTTCTCACGTTCCTCTAGTGGCAAATATTCCTGAACCGAGAGAGGCTTATAATATGCTTCTCTGCCCATATATAATGCTGTTTGATGTGATGCGTTTGGGAGGAAAGTGATAGACATGCCCTGAATGTGAAAGAGATGCAGTGGAATAGAAATGAACTTTTGTACTCGGCTTTACTTGGACTTGACATTTATCTTATCTGTATTGTATGTATATTTTTGCCTAGCTTTAGGCAACAGTCTGTATTGGGGCACAGGAGGAAGGAACTGAAAACTGCTTGTGCCATGTAATGTGCTTTAAATCATTAGTACAGTAAAGTGTTTGCTCATGTGCGTGTTGATTACTTATTATAATTATTAACTTAAGGACTTTTATCTTTCCATATTTTGACCAGAGTATTGGAATGGATTCAGATCAGCCTCAGTTTTCTTTAAAAAAAATTTTTTTTAGTTATAAAGGATTTGGAAATAGTTTTTCTATTATACTGATCAGTGTAAGTAATGCACAGCCTAGTTTTCTGTTAAGAATTTTTGTAGATATGAATTGCTTATTGAAGTAACATATTGGACAAACGTTATGCTCATAACAGTTTGCCTTATAACTTACATGATGTAAAGGACTCTGTTACTCATTATATCTTTGACTTTGATCACATTTAATTTTCTTGGTACCACCAGTTGGCTTGCTTCTATTTTGGGATCGCTGAAGTCTGTCTTTAACCGATCTCATTTGACAGTTCTCCTAAACTGAATGAAATTGTCGGATGGTAGCAACAGTAAAACGAAAATTGTTTCCTTGGGCCAGAATATGTATCCCCTCCTCCATACTCCCTGCTGTTTTCCAGTTCCACTTGTGCCCCAGATAGTTTACAAGATCATTTTTTTGTGACCAGTTACATTTTTACCAAGTGAAATATTTTTAGCTTATTTTAAAGGTTTGTTGATTGTTTAGTGAGGGCAGGTGTTGTCTCTGCTCAGTGTAGCAAACAAGATTTGTATGAGTTTGATATATTGTCATACATTTATTTTTACTTGATTATTTATTTCCATTTTGCAAATTGTGTGGGCATTTGTTTCTGCAAATATTCTATTAAAAAGAGAGAGAGAGAAAAAAAAAATCTTATTATTGGTTTACAAAACTTTATATTTGTGTTTTTTATTACTAGTAAATGACACTTTATGACATTCCATTCGTATGTTCTTTTGTGATTATTCTTAATATCAGTTCAGTATTTGAAAAACTCGTATGCCATCAAGATGTTTCTCAATCAATAATTAATTAATCTCAGTCATATGTTTTGATATATGTATAACTTCTTAATGCATAGCTCTCAAATGCATTTTCAGAAAAAGTTCATATCTAATGTCTTACCTTGACAACACCAGCCAGTGCTTATGTATTGTTTAATAATGTAGGGTGAGATATTGATTTTGCTATATATTTACTCTTACTGTTGTCTCTGTTCACAGCAGCCGGTACCCCTACCTCCCCCCCCATGTGTCCCCCCTCGTCTCTCGAAGGATCGTGGAGAATCGGGGCTCCGGCGGCACAACCACCACCAGTCAGGGAAACCACCACCATCACCACCAGACACCCTCAGCACAGTTACCCGCCTCTAGTGCCATCACCACTACCACCCACACCAGCCTCACCACCCCTCACTACAGGTATGGTATTGGACAGGCCACAGGAGTGTGCTGTAGTTCCAGCCAGTGAGACCAATACAGTACTCCCAAGGAGGATGGGAAAGCTGGTAATACAGAGAGCTTGAGATCCCATTTCACCAGCCCTCAAGAACAGTTCCTGACCATCCTCCATTGCTGACCTTTTTCAGGGGGTCACTAACACAGAGTATATTCTCCCTAACACATTTCCTTGTCTGCAGTAGAGTACACACACACACACACTTAACGCACACTACACATTGTGTCATACTGCATCAGGGGGGTTGGCGGCAGTAGGACGTGGCTGGAAAACTTTCCCCCATTACTTAGTGGCAGACTGGGAAGACAATGGCTATGCCAGTGGCCTTGCGTAGAGGTGCCCAGCTGAGCACACCTTGGCTCTGTGGCTGCCTTGCTGTTATACACTCAGCAGTGGAGTGGTCTCCTGGGGTGCTGCTCTCGAGTTTGGGCCCTTCACAGTTGGGCAAGGGTGGCAGCATGAGGGATTTGTGGTGTCCTGTGCCCTCTGGCATGGGTTTGGGTTGGTTGAACTTCACTGGTAACATGCCACTTGGAGGAAAGTAGCTGGCCACCCATGTCTTTAATGTTAAGACTAAGCAACTTAGCTCCATGACCCCACAATTCTTGTGGGACAAAAGAGGATTTAATGACAGAGATAATAGACAGTCTTCCCCTAGAATACTGCATGCAGAATTTAAATTTATATCTAAATTCCTCACCCTGGGGAAGAGGGGTAAGAATACTTCCCCCGTATCCCTGCTTGTTTCATAAGAGGCGACCAAAAGGGACATATTTGTCTCCAGTCTTTCGTTCCTCACTCTCCTTTTCTATTTATCTGTCCTTGCTCTCTTCATGATCATTTCCTGTGTCTTCCGACCTTTATTTTCTGTCTATAACCATCACATCACCAGATAGTGGGACCCCTGGTGGTGTTACTAGGCCTGCCATTTTGTCATCTAAGATGGGACTGTTGCCTTCCAACGTGTTTGCCGTGCGTAGCATCCTGTGATGCTAGAAGACGGGAGTATTGGAAGTTGAGCGATGCTACTTGCTGCATCCTGCAGCTAACTACACCTCTTTGGTCCCTTATTCTGGCTAGGCGGATGATCTGGTTGGGCCCAGCTAGGTCAGTTGGCTGGTCATGCATTAGCTTGGTTCAGTTAGGCACTGGGGGGCCTGGTGGCTCATATTGTCCTGGATTCACCCTTGTCTGGTTCCCCCAGTGGTTACCTACAGTATGTATATTTCCTCATTACCTCTGAGGTAGCCATTGGCTTGTTGTTATCTTTGGCATCTGACCTCCCATTGTTTTGCTCCGTGTTGGGTAGAGGAATGAGGGAATGAATTTTTTTCCTTCCATACATGGCTCTAGTTAACACTAACCCTGTAGACAACTTAGGATATGTCCCTGGTCCATCGGGACCATGAGCCCATGTTACCACTGCCCTATCACCACCACTGTTCAGATTTCACCATTACCCATGCTTTTACATCACTGTCTCCTCATCTTTACACTCATCTTGCTTCTCAGACACTTCCACGGTTTTGTCTGCTTGCCTACCTCCCCTCACCTGTAGCTTTTGGTTCCTTCTGTGTCCCTGCTTTATCTCATGTTATCTCTTGCTTCAATTCCCTCTTCTTCTTCCGCCTCTGTAACTACTTCCATCTCCTTGACTCTTTCTTCCTCTCATCCCCGGTCAACTCAACCCATCATCACTCCCACTCCCTCCATTGCTTCATTGTTTGGCCTGGAAACCTGGATGAAATTCTTCAACATCCCTGCTGGCTCTCCCTTTCTTCAGATGGCCTCTTGTTTCAGCTGCAGCTCCTCCGCCACATTGGTCCTGACATAGTCTTCCACTTTCAATTAGTTGGGTCCCAACTGGTATCGGTCCAGACCCCTGAACAAACCTCAGCCATGTCCAGACTTATTGACGAGGCAGGTGCCTCTATCCCCGTCCAGCGAACCCCGTAGTTCTCATACTGCCGTAGTCATTTTACCATCTTTCCTCCAGCCTGGGGATAGGTCTGTTGCTGAATGCTCCCCCATCATTTCTACCATCCTCAGTGAACAAGGTTGTCCAGTACAAGGTGTCACAGGTTACACTATTCACCCCCATGGAGGACGTCAGCATTCTCTTAACATTGTGAAGTTCACATTTGACTCTCGTACCCTTCCTGACACAGTTATCATCGGTGGTACACGGCTCTTAGTGAAGGCATTTGTTCCTCTTGCCAGTGTACATCATGCTGGTGTTTTGGCCACCCTGCCAAATACTGCCATTCTTCCCAACATTGTCCACTGTGTGAACAACCGGACCACACTTAGTCTGATTGTTCTGCAGTTGTACTGTTGGCAACATATGAACCTGGTACAGTATAAGAGTGAAACCTGCGTCTGGCGGTTGGTATGCCTGCAGCCCGTGACGTATTCACGCGTCTATTGTGTCTGGGAGGATGGATGAATGGACTGCCAGTCACTGGTCAAAACTGACATGTAGATATGAATCATACATTGAGACGACTTTAATATAAGTAACCATATGTACGGGTGTTCTCTATGAATGCTGTAGCACATTTAGTTGATAAAGAAACTGCAACTGCAATAATAAATGATATTATGAGGTTTCATATCATAGACTGATCCATTGGGTGTTCACTTAGCCTTAAAAATCGCTGATGTCTTGCACTGCCAGACGGTGAAGAACCTCTTTATCAATGCAAAGAGGTTCTTGATACAAAAATCAGATAATTTCCATAAATTATATAATTTAGAAAGGGTCGAGGTTGTAATGATCAGATTTTTATTGTAAAGCATCTAATGCAACAAGCTAATGAGATGAAAATGCCACGTAGTATGTGTTTTGTGGATTTTGGAAAGGCGTTTGATAGTGTTTCACGTGGAGCTATGTTGAAAATTATGAGATTCCATGGTATACCAGAAAAGTTTGTAAATATTATTAGAAGCCTGCATAAAGGAACTTTTTGTAAAGTAATGGTGGGTGGTTCTTTGAGTGATGCATTTGAAGTTAGGTCAGGAGTGATTCAAGGAGGATTTCTTTCGCCACTGCTGTTTGTTTTGGTTATGGATTATGTTATGAGAAAGGTTGTAAGGAGAACAGGTGCTGGAATTAAGTGGAAAGAAAATAAGAGGCTGATGGATTTGGACCATGCTACAGATATTGTACTGATTTGCGGAAGTATTTACGAGATGCAGAGGGTGCTTGATTGTCTGGTGGGGGAAGGAGAAAAAGTGGGATTGGTAATAAATTGTGGAAAGATTGAAATTAATAATATGGACGTGGAGAACCAAATGGATTGTATAACTGGAAATAATATATATATATATATATATATATATATATATATATATATCCATCTATCCATCATCCAATCCTATGTCACCCCTTGAGGAGCGTAAGAGCACGGGGCTAGGCAGTTGGTCCCGACATTTAAGATGATATATATATATATATATACAGGTAACTTGCACGGAACATGTGGGTTTCGTTCCTACCGTGCCGTGTTAGGTGCGAAATCGCGTATATTTAAACTACTCTGTATTTTGCTCCCTAGACCCCCCAAATGTGTTGTTTTGCTGTTATCTGTCACTGGTAATCACTAGAAAGCACTTTAAGTGGTTAGAAGGTTTATTTAATGTTATAAGTCACAAATACAGTACTCCAGAGCAAAACTTCAACACACAAATACTGTACTGTACGTAAACACAAGGAAACATTCCGACGCCGATCATAGGTAATCTTATAAATCAGGTTAACTGGTACCAGTGCTTTAACTTACAAGTACATACCAGAACAGTACATATTTAACTTAGAAATGCAGTACTGTGATATCGAATGATTTCAGTACATAATCTGTTAGGAATGGCTGGAAAAAAAAAAAAATGTTATGAATACATTTTCACCTTTTTGATATACGTTTATGGTAGTTTCGAGTTATTTTTTACGTTATCGTTGTGCCCATGCTTGGAAAAGGGAGCGAAAGAGTTGAATTTTCAGTCCTAAATGAGAAAACTGCACGTCCTCGAAGGCTAGACTCTGCCACGGGAGAATAAAGTGGAGGGTCAGTCCGATTAGCAATAAGGAAGTTGTGTCACAACTTCCTGCTGCCACACCACGAGAATGGCTAAAAATAGAATCGTAATGCAGTTTCAGAACTAACAATAAGTCTAATTATTACGAATACAGATACAAAGCAGAAATAAATACGTTTACAGACGGGGAAAACGTACTTCTTCCGTCATAACATGTTCATCTTTCTCTATCATTTTCGTTCATCTTTATCATTTTACCTTGTTATTTTCGCAATATATATTGCTGTCTCGTAAACAGGGTGGTTGTTTGTGTTTTGCAAGGGAGGAAAAAGGTTGTATTTTCTGTCTGGGTCGAGATAATGGGTGTAACTACAGTATGTGTGGTTAGGCATGGCCATGAGCGAAAAAATCGTACATCCGCTCATCACGATAGCAGGTGGTGAACTGACAGATGATACATGAGAGGGTGAAGTCAAGGTCAGTCTCATGTCCCAGATTTCCGTTCACTTCCCGAAAGTTTTCAGTTTTCTACAAGTTGCAATGCATCAAATGATCCAAACCATTACAGCAAACCTGAGCAAATTGGTAAAGATACCAAGACAAAAATGTATTTTTCTCTTATTATAAGTCTTTAACGAACAAACAAAAATGGCAGTATTCCGACGCCGATCATGGGTAATCATATAAATCAGGTTAACTGGTTACAAGGCTTTATTTAATGCTTTAATTGCTTACAAGTACATAGCAGAACAGTAAGTATTTAACTTACAAATACAGTACTGTAGAAAAGCAGTACAGTAAGAGTTTAACGAACAAACAAAAAAGGCAATATTCCGACGCCGATCATGGGTAATCATATAATTCAGGTTAACTGGTTACAAGGCTTTATTTAATGAATAAACTTTATTTAAGTGCTTACAAGTACAGTACATACGAGAACAGTAAATATTTAACTTACAAATACTGTACAGTACTGTGGAAAAAACGAACAAATAAAAAAGGCAGTATTCTGACGCCTATCAGGTAAACTGGTTATAAGACTTTATTTCTTGCTTTAACGTTATTTAATAGTACTTTAAGTTGCACATAAACTTACCAGAACAGTACAGTACTGTAAATATTTAACTTACAAATACTGTGCTACTGTACTCGGGAATGTCTCACTCACTGAATAATTTCCCGCCTACATCGTCACAATCAAAACAAACCGCGTGCTGCGGTGACGTTCGAGGATTTGATCTTTCAAAAGCCTCTCCTGCGTTAATTTGTAGTTTTCATAATGGTTTTTTAATCTTACGTTGTCTTATATATATCCCAGCTCTTACCGTGTCTAATTGCGAGCGCGTTCCGTGAGATCGTGTTCCGTGCGAGTTTCCTGTATATATATATATACTGTATATATATTTATGTGACTGACTCCGAGCATAGGCTTCACAACCTGCTTTCAAGGCCCAGTAGTCCTTCTACATACCATACACCTCTACATGTTACCACTTCGGCGCTAACACCCACCATCCTTACTGAATACATGCTAGGGCTGTCTCATACAGGACTGGTGTATTGGTATTAGCGGGGGTATTTTTACGACATGTCGGCGGGTCATCTGGTAGATCAGGAAAGTCTGCTTTTTATGAAATTCAAATCCTTAAACTGTTCCCTGCCCCAGCTGGGATTCGATCCTGGGTCCATTAGGACTGCAGGCCGACTCTCAACCGATTCAGCCACCGCCTTCCCTTGGAACTCATTGACCACATGATCACTTTTTCCTATAGGACACAGATATTTCGAAGATTATGTTACATCGGGTTCTTTGTTAAGTAGTAAATCAGATCTTGCTGGTGTGTCCTCACCTCAGAATCTTGTCTCTTCTTTGACCCACTGCATCATTACATTATTCATTGTTATATTTAATAATATAGTGCCCCACGAATCTTCGTTGCCTCCTAAGTTCCATTCCTCCCAGTCTACCTCTTTACAATTGAAGTCACCCATTAAAATTTTATTGTTGCTTTTCTCAATCACTTTCTGTAGGTAACTAACCATGTTTGAAAACATCTCCTGGTATTCATCATCATTCCATGCTCTTGTCTTGGGGGGAACATACACTACCGCCATATCTCTCGTTGTTCTCTCCAGTTTCTAATTTCATATTTATCACTTCAGCCCTGCGCTCTCCCATTTCCGTAGTATCTACATTATGTTGTTCTCTGCTGCTGTCATCACTTCTTCCGTTTTTTCTTTTCTGTCTCTTCTCCACAGTTTGTATTTACCATCTCCCTTATGAACATCAGTATCTTCTCTTAGCCTGGTCTCTACAAAGCACATAACATCTCGTTCATGTACCCTCAAGAAATCATTGATTTCTAACCTTGCCAATATGAAACAGTCAGCATAAGTATATGCCACCTTCAAATTGTTTTTATTGTTTTTTATACCTTCTTCACTCCTTCTCTGCGTCGGTACCACTTCCTCAATTTCTGATCCATAACTCTCCAATAAAACACTGTCTTCTCTTCCTCTGTTCTCTTCGTTTTTTGCCTTTGCTTCCTTTACTATTTTATTTTAGCTCTTTCTTCCTCATTGGCATCTCTTCTCATCCAAACATTTTTGAACCCTTCTTTGTCTGATAATTTCCATGTTCTATTGATAATTTTGTTTACTGTTGCCTGGGACTTAAACTTTACTTTCAATGGCCTTGCCCCTCCTTCCTCGTACTTTCCTAACCTAAACACATCTCTTCTTGAGCTTCGTTGTTATCCTCGATAACTACTGATACTATCACTTTAACCTTACTCAGTTCTTCTCTTTTCTCTTTCTGATCTTACTATCATACGTTTTTCTTTTACTCCTGAAATTATTACGCATTTTTTCTTATCTGCTACATCCCTGACTAAAGATTCTCTACTTTTCAGTACCCTAACCACTTCCTTTTTCACCTTTTCCTTGCTTTGTTGTTCAATAATCTCTTTCAAATTTACATTTCCTTCCTCCTGAATTTTCTTCCACCCCTTATGTTACTCCTTGATTTCCTTAATGTGCTCGTCCTTCATCCTTGATTTGGATTCATACTCATCTAGTTTACTTTTCATGCTGTCCCTTTCTTCTTCCAGCCTCTTATTCTCCCTCATGAGCTGTTTTATTTCATTTGAGGCAGATTCATTACTCACTTTTATATCTGTGACTTCTCTGTCTTGTTCATCACTACATGTGGAAACTTTTTCAGGTTTATTCTGTAGAATTTTGATTTTCTCCTGCTCTAAGGTCTGTTCCTGCAACTCTAATTACTGCCCATACCCTTTTTAACTCCTGGTCATTCCCCTTCGCTGTTTTCTCTACTCCCACTACTCTTCTTTGGTTCAATTTTGTACTTACCATTTCCCACATCATCTTTGGAGAAGCCCACAAAATCCCCCTCACCATTTGTAAACAAAGCATCGTCCCTCTCTGCCATGATGCAAGCATGTGGGAACCTTCTAATTCCGCCATATCTTGTACTCTTTATGACTGGAACCGCGTTTTTTTTTTTAACTACTGTACTGTCCAACGAGGCCACCACTCTCGCACTCTTTCACATAATCACAATAGGCTGGTCTCCTTTTTGCCGCTGATTCAGAGATTATTTCCCCATGATCCAGGAAGAGCTCCGTCTCTGTCGGCGACCTGTGTGATAAACACACACAACATGATTCAGTTTAATTTATTTTAGCCAAGAAACCATACAAAACAGAAAAACTAACAAGAAAAGAAAATAATGGGCTTGATGTACACGTGGTGTATGGTGTGTGGATGTCTTAGTTGGCAACTGAAGCCTCACTTCCTGTAGCTTCTGTTGTCCCTTCCTCCTGTGGATCTTCATCTGAGCCAAATCCTTCAAAATCAGAGTCATCTGGAATGCTTGCAGTGTCTATGTTGTCATCAACTGGGCCAGGATCATTGGAGAGGGAAGCTTCAACTGGTGCAGCATCTTTACTCTGTCGTCGGCCCAGGTAACAAGTGATGAGTGCTTGTTGTTGTTCGTTATTTGTACTTCTTCCAAAAGAAAGATGATATTCATTTTTTGTACCAGCTGAACATGATCACTCTTACTGGCTACAACAGTCTCTGTTTCTTCTTGGAGACGAGAACAGTCACTCAGTATGAGAGAGAGTTTCATCGTTGTCAGTTGCTTGGGAGTCTGTGCGTGTTTATCTTCTTGTTCATTGTCTTCTGTTTCATCATCATCATCATTATTCAGCATTTCTTCAATGTTCTGCTCAGTGTTTTTGGATGTCATCTCACGCAACTGTTTTTCATTAAACTTCATTAAATCCAGGAACATCTTGCTGCTTCTACCACTTCTTTCATGAGCTGTTCCTTCCGCTGATGCTGTGTCTGTGTCCATGTCACTGTTGGCATTGTCCTTGTTTAATGGTAGCATTATTAATTTTATACCAGGCATCTACCATAAAGTTGACAGCCTGTCTGATATCAAAGCGTTTCCAGAATGTTTTGATGGTAACGATCTCCCTTGGCATTCAGATTAATAAGAAAAATTGTTGAAATTAATTGGCATAAAATCATAGAATACAGTTATAGTATATTTTTATTATAAACAACTTGCCAAATGTGAGATTTCTGTCGCCAAATTAGAGCATTATGTACAATCCCATCCTATCGCCAAAAGTGAATTCACCAAATAAAAACTCACCAGATGTGAGAGTTTACTGTAATTTCAAGATACTTTGCTGTTGTGAAGCGTCCATCAGTGTGAGGGAGACAACCCATGCTACGTGGATATACCTATCCCCACACATTACAAGTGACATGCCCACCACATGCTTCTTCATAGATGTTTTGGGCATCATATCTGTTATAAGGAAAATACCTGTAGAGGAAATGTTGTTTTGTGTATTTACCTATTTGTATTTACCTATTTGTAGTATACAGGAATTGAGCAGTGCTCGTGTTGTCCTGTCTCCATATCCACATTTATCAGGTCTACCTTTACACACACGAATGTTTTTCTCATGCACCACCTCTTTGTCTAAATCGTTCCAATTACAGTAGAACCTCTCTCATTCGGACTATATGGGGGGAAGGGTTGTCCGAATTAGCAGATTGTCCGGACCATCAGGGTAATCTCCAGTTCATACCAAACTCTATCTACATATGGTATGTTTGTTAATTATTAACATATGTGGCATATGTCAACCCTACGTAACTGTAAAAGATGATAGGATACTAAAATAACAAAACTAATCATGTATGATAGTTTTTTATTGCATAATTTACAGGTAAGGCCATGACAAGAAACTAGCCTACATTTTAAATTGTAGTAAGTGACTAAGGCCTGTGTAGGCAAAAAAATAAATTAATTAATTAACTGTAAAAGATGGAAGAGGAGCATAAGACAGTATGGATCAGTTGGATCAAGGATTGTGTGGGTAAAGTTGAAAGTTGGAATACAAATGTGGGCGATTGTGTGTGTGTGTATGCGCCAACGCAAGATCATGCTAGAAGAGTGAGGGAAGAGTTCTGGACAAATGTAGCAGTGTGCATGGAAAAGTTTGGAAGGAATGAGAGAGTGTTTTTGATTGGTGATATCAATGGTAAAGTTGGGAATGTGAAGGTGGATGGAACAGTTGGTGAGTGGGGTGTGCCTGCTGAGGTAGATGAGAATGGGAGTGCGTTAGTGGACATTTGTGCTGGGAGGGGGTTGGTGATAGCCAATACCCTCTTCAGGCATAAAATGATCCACAGGTATACATGGCAAGTGATGAGAAGGGTGGGTGGTGAACTGAGTGAAAGGAAGGCAATGATTGATTATGTGTGTGTGGATGAAAGGATGCGAAGATGTATATTGGATGCAAGAGTTTATAGAGGTTGGGGGAGTGGACTTTCTGACCACTACTTGGTGGTGGCCAGAATTAAAGTTCAAATAAGATGGAGGAATAGAAGAAGGGAAAGACGAGAGGAAGGAGTAGTTGCAAGGAGAGTGGAAAGGTTACAAGAGGATGAGAAAAAGGCAGAGTATAAGAGAGAAGTGGAGGAACGATTGGGCAAATATGAATTGGAGCAGATGGGGGACGTGGAAGGTGTGTGTAGAATATTTTCAGAAGAAATATGTGCAGCATGTGATGTGGTGTGTGGAAGGAAGAGAAGACGGAGGGGGGTGCAAGGAACAGCGTGGTGGACTGAAGAGGTGAAACGGGCTGTGGCACAAAAGAAGAAAGCATACAATGAATGGATGAGAAATAGGGACGTGGAAGAAGTTGAGAGGCGGAAGAGAGAGTTATATGTAGAAAGAAAGAGGTGAAAAGATTAGTAAGAGAGAGTAAGAAGAGAGTGGATGAGGAATTTGGAAGGAATTTGAGTGTAAAGTGGAGGGACTGTAAGAAAATGTTCTGGAAAGAGGTGAAAAGAGTAAGACAGGGTGGAAGTGAAGTTAGCAGGGGAGTGAAAGATAAAAATGGTAGATTACTAGTGGAGAAGGGAGAAAAAGTGAGCAGATGGATATAACACTTTAAGGAATTGTTGAACGTGGAGGATGGAAGTAATGCGAGTATAAGTGGCTGGGGAATGGCTGGGAGAGGGAGGGAGGTGAGAAGACAGGAAGAAATCAGTAGGATAGAAGTTGTGGAAGCAATGAAGAAAGTTAAATCGGGGAAAGCCCTAGGAATTGAGGGAGTGTGTGGTGAAATGCTGAAGCATGGGGGAGAGATAGTAGTAGAATGGATGTGGAAGATGTGCAGATTGGCCTGGGAGGAAGGTAGAGTCCCGGAGGATTGGAAGTCAGGTATAATTATTCCCTTGTACAAAGGAAAAGGGGAAAAAGAAGTGTGTGGTAATCATAGGGGCATTTGTCCTCTTAGTATAATAGGAAAAGTGTATGGTAGGATACTTATTGACAGAGTTAGAGAAAGAACAGAGAAATTAGTTGGAGAAGAACAGGGAGGCTTTAGGAAGGGAAGAGGTTGTGTAGATCAGATATTCATTCTCAGATCTTTAGTGGAAAAGTTTCTAGAGAAGGGAAAGAAGTTGTATGCAGCTTTCATGGATTTGGAGAAAGCATATGACAGGGTGGATAGACTAGGATTGTGGAAAGTGTTAAGAATATATGGAGTAGATGGGAAGTTGTTGAATGCTGTGAAGAGTATGTACGATGGTGCGAAGGCTGCAGTGCGTGTGGATGGTGAACTAAGTGAATTTTTCTCTTTGAAAGTTGGGTTGAAACAGGGATGTGTCATGTCTCCATGGTTGTTCAATCTGTACATGGATGGGGTAATAAAAGAGGTACAAGGTAGGGTAGTGGATGTTGGAGTGGCCCTGGTGAGAGAGGATAGTGTTTGGAAACTCCTGTACTGTTGTTTGCAGATGATACTGTGTTGTTGAGTGAAGACGAAGGGGAGCTGCAAGGCTTGGTGGATGAGTTTGAGAGAGTGTGTAAGAAACGGAATCTAAAGGTGAATGTAGGGAAGAGTAAAGTGATGGTCTTTGAGAGAGGTGAAGTCAGTGAATGTACAGCAAGGTTGGATGGTGAGGAATTGGAAAATGTGAGTACGTTTAAGTACTTGGGTAGTGTGATGAGTAAGGATGGAGGTTTGGAGGGTGAAGTGCTTGAAAGGGTACAGCAGGGAAGAAAGGTTGCTGGTTCTTTGAAAGCAGTGATAAGAAACAGGGAAGTGAGCATGGAAGTGAAAAAGTTACTACATGACAGTATTGTGATACCAACTCTAACGTACGGAAGTGAAGCTTGGACGTTGTTGGAAGGACACAAGTCAAGAGTGAGAGCCGTGGAAATGAGTTATTTAAGAGGAGCCTGTGGAGTCACATGGAGAGAGGCTGACGAATGAGGATATAAAGGAGCGTTGTGGTGTTGATGTGGATGTGATAGGAAGCATTATGAGGAACACACTGAGGTGGTTTGGCCATGTAGAGAGGATGGAGGGTGAAAGACTGACGAAGAGAGTGTATGTGAGTGAGGTGGAGGGGGAAAGAGGGAGGGGGAGGCCGAGGATGAGATGGAGAGATGGGGTTGAGAGGTATATGAGAGAGGGGGGTGTGAGTTGGGAGCAGGGGAGTGGAATGGCGGGGGACAGGGCGACTTGGAGGCGATTTGTTTGTGGCCACCCCAAACGGGATTGAGGCGTCTGGCAATAGATAGATAGATAGAATATTTGGAATAAAAATAAAACTTATGTAGGCAAAAAATACATTGTCATCTTTGGCATATTGATAACACCCATATGGGCAAGAAGCTAATGTTTGATGTACAAGTAAAGCACATTTAAGTACAAAAAATAACCTACAGTAATCACTAAACACTGTAGAATATTCTGACCCATTTTTGTGTAAGCAAACTCCTCCTTTTAACACCTTTATTCATTACAGAAGCTACACTTGCATTAAGGGGCATGGTAAGGAGGATTAACTTTTGAAATACAGCGTAAAAATATAAATGGTTGGTGAACTAGTTGATGGAATGAATGCTAGTGTGTGTTTAAACAGGCGCCCATGTTGCGACCTAGCGTGATCCGAGACTAAGCGAATGACGATCGCTTTCCCTGCCGATACTGAAAATGACTTTAGAATTACTTTCAACATATTTTTGGAGCTTATTATTTTTAAATTTTGTCCAGGTTAACAGAAATCCGGATTAAAGGGGTCCGGACCAAAGAGGTTCTACTGTATTTAAGTATTTACCTAATATACCTAATTGTGGTATACATGGAATGTACTATGCTCGTCGGTTTCCATCGCTGTTTCTCAATAAGTCAAATTTAGCTTTAAACTCGTTTAAGTTTTTAGACTGGACGATCTCTTTGTCCAGGCTATTCCATAAGTCTATACTTCTGTAAGGAAAGCTATATTTCTTGATATCCTTCAAGCAGCTTGACTTTTTCAATTTCATTCCGTGTCCTCTTGTTGCTCTCTTATCCCATACAAACAGATCTTCTTTGTCAATTTTATCTACTCCCACCATGGTCCTGAACACTGCAATCATGTCTCCCCTCTTTCTCCTTTCCTCTAAGGAAGGCAAATCCAGTTTTTCCAGCCTCTCTCTGTATGACAGGTCTGTCAGACTTGGGAACATCTTGGTTGCTGTTCTTTGTATTCTCTCAGTCTTGTTTATATCTTTCTTTTTGTGTGGGGACCACACTACCGCTGCATATTCTAACCTGGGGCGGATCATTGCCACTATCAATTTTTTCATCATCTCCTCATCCATATAATGAAATGCTACTCTTATGTTAGTCAAGAGTTTATAAGTCTTTCTAACTACCTTGTTAATGTGCTTTTCTGGTGACAAACTATCTTGGACCAGCACTCCCAAATCTTTCTCTTCTCTCCTTTTTGTGATTAATTCATTACCCAACAAATAATTCAGTGATGGCCTCCTGGTACTTTTACCCATTTCCAATATTTTACATTTCTTTACATTAAATTTCATTTCCCACGTCCGGCTCCAATTGTGTATCCTATCCAAATCCTCCTGCAGTATTTTACAATCCTCCTCAACCTCTACCTTCCTCAAGATCTTTACATCATCAGCAAACAGACTTGCATAACTGTTCACTCCATCTACCATATCATTTACGTAAATCAGGAACATTACTGGCGCCAACACCGAGCCTTGAGGGACTCCACTTGTTACTTCCCTCCATCCAGACATCCTATCCTTTATTACTGTCCTCATTTGTCTGTCTTTCAAAAAGTCTCTTATCCATTCCAGAAGTTTCCCCTTCAGTCCTCCTATATATTCTAGTTTCCACATTAGTCTCTTATGAGGTACCTTGTCAAAGGCCTTCTCTAAGTCTAAGTACACACAATCCACCCAACCATCTCTCTCCTGTACCACGTCAATCGCTCTTGAGTAAAAGCTCAACAAGTTAGAAACACATGAGCTTCCACTTCTAAATCCAAACTGACATTCAGCCAAAATATTCATCTCTTCCAGATATTTTATCCATCTGTCTTTCAGGATTCTCTTACACAATTTTGCGACCATGCTGGTTAGAGACACTGGTCTATAATTCAGGGGTTCTTCCGTGTTTCCTCCCTTGTAAATTGGTACCACATTTGCCCTCTTCCATTCTTGTGGCACTTTCCCCTCTTCCTGTGAGCATACGATTAAACTGTGAATTTTATCCGCCAGTTGTTCTCTGCATTCCTTCAGAACCCAATTAGAAATTCCATCAGGTCCTGGGGCTTTCCTTACATCTTGAGTTTCCAGTAATTTATACACTTCCTGTACCTCCACTTTTATATCTTTTATCACCGGAACATTTCTAATCACTCCCTCCCCTTCCACAAGCTCCTTTTCTTTAGTGAAAACTGACTGGAAACGTTTGTTCATTATTTCTGCTTGCATTGCCGCATCCTTAAAGACCTCTCCTTCTACTTTCAGTTTGGTGATTCCTTCCTTTTGTTTCAGTTTGCCATTAACAAATCTATAAAACAGTATGGGTTCATCCTTGCATTTGTCTATTATACCTTTTTCAAAATTCCTTTCTTCTTCTCTACGTATTCTTGTGTATTCATTTCTTATTCTTTTATATTCTTCCTTTGTTCTGTTGTTACCTCTCTTTCTCCAGTTGTTCCACGCCTTATCTCTCTCTTTTTTTGCTATCATACACATTCTATTAAACCACCCCTTTTTCCTGTTTTCTTTCCCTCTTACTCTTGGTACAAATTTTTCCACTCCCAAATTATAGAGGTCTAGAAAGATATCCCACTTCCTCTGTATCTCTCTTGTTTCTCTGAATTTTCTCCAATCCGCATTTTCAAAAAGTTTCTCAATCCTGTAAAATTTGCTTTCCCAAAGTTGTATCTTCCCTGTCTATGAAGCTCGTCTCTTGGCTCGACGTTCCCTATTAACATCTGGAACTCAGTGACCACATGATCACTTTTTCCTAAAGAACAGAGATATTTCAATGATTCTTTTACATCGGGTTCTTTGGTGAACAGTAAATCTAACCTTGCTGGTGTGTCCTCACCTCGAAACCGTGTCTCTTCTTTGACCCATTGCGTCATCACATTATTCATTATTATATTTAATAACATAGTGCCCCATGAATCCTCGCCGCCTCCCGAGTACCATTCCTCCCAGTTCACCTCTTTACAGTTAAAGTCACCCACTAAAATTATATTATTGCTTTTCTCAATTATTTTTTGCAAATAGCTAGCCATATCTGACAACATCTCATGGTATTCGTCATCCTTCCATGCTCTCGTCTTTGGGGGAACATACAGTACCGCCATATCTCGCTTAACATTCTCTCCAGTTTCTATCTATCTATCTATAGCCCGACGCCCTAATCCCGCAAAGGGTGGCCGCAGACAAAACGCCTCCAAGTCACTCTGTCACCCACCATTTGACTACCCTCCTCCCAACTCACCCCCCCCTCCCTCATATACCTCTCAACTCCATCCCTCCACCTCATCCTCGGTCTACCCCTCCCTCTCCCTCCCTCCACCTCACCTACATACACCCTCTTAGTCAGTCTTTCATTCTCCATTCTCTCCACATGTCCAAACCACCTCAGTGTATTTCTCCTAATCTTCTCAACCACATCCACATCTACCCCACAACGTTCCTTCACTTCTTCATTTGTCAACCTGTCCCTCTACGTCACTCCACATGCTCCTCTCAAGTAACTCATTTCCACTGCTCTCACTCTTGACTTGTTCCCCTCTTGCAAGGTCCATGCCTCGCTTCCATACGTCAGGGTAGGGATCACAATACTATCATGCAGTGACTTCTTAACTTCCATACTCGCCTCCCTATTTCTCATCACTGCTTTCAGTGTACCAACAACCTTCCTTCCCTGCTGTACCCTTTCACATACTTCATCCCCCAAAGTTCCATCCTTACTCATCACACTACCCAAGTACTTGAATGCACTCACATTCTCCATATCCTCACCATCCAACCTCACTGCACACTCTGTGACTTCATTCCTCTCAAACACCATAACTTTACTTTTGTTTACATTAACTTCCAGCGTCCTCCTCCTACACACTGTCCCAAATTCATTCACCAAACCTTGCAACTTCCATTCATCTTCACTCAACAATACTGTATCATCAGCAAACAGCAACACCGGAAGCTTCCAAATAATCACCCTCATTCATTAGGGCCAGCCCCACATCCACTGCCCTACCTTGCACCTCCTTACAACCCCATCCATATATATATTAAACAGCCATGGAGACATCACACACCCCTGTTTCAGTCCCACATTGAGATCAAAGAACTCACTCAGCTCACCATCCACTCGCACCGTAGCCCTAGCTCCCTCGTACATACTCTTCACAGCACTCAGCAATTTCCCCTCCACTCCATATATTCTTAATACCTTCCACATACCTTGCCTATCTATTCTGTCATAAGCTTTCTCCAAGTCCATGAAGGCAGCATACACTTTCCTTCCCTTCTCTAGATACTTCTCCACTAAACATCTTAGAACAAATATCTGATCTACACACCCTTTTTCCTTCCTAAATCCCCCTTGTTCTTCTCCAACTAGCTCCTCTGTCATATGCCTAACCCTATCAATGAGTATTCTACCATATATTTTACCAGTCACACTAAGAAGGCAAATACCCTTATGGTTACCACATACTTCTCTCTCCCCTTTTCCTTTGTACAGAGGAACAATTATACCTGATTTCCAGTCCTCTGGAACCCTTCCCTCTTCCCAAGCCAATCTACACAACTTCCATATCCACTCCACAACAATTTCACCCCCATACCTAAGCATTTCACCACACACTCCATCAATTCCTGGGGCCTTTCCCAGCTTAATCTTCTTCATCGCTTCCACTACTTCCGCCCTACTGATCTCTCCCTCCCTCCTCTCATCTCTTCTTCTCCCAGCCATTCCCCAACCACTTATACTCACACTGCTCTCACTCTCTACATTCAACAAATCCTCAAAATGCTCCTTCCATCTCCTCAATTTCTCTCTCTTCTCCACCAACAATCTATTATTCCTATCTTTCACTTCCCTATTACTTCCCCTTTCACACTGCCTTACTTTCTTTACCTCCTTCCAAAACAGTTTCTTACTCTCCCTCCATTTCACACTCAGATTCCTCCCAAACTCTTCATCCACTTTCTTCTTACTCTCCTTCACCAGTCTCTTAACCTCCCTTCTCCTGCTCACATATACCTCTCTCTTCTCTCTCTCATCTTCTCCCCTACGTCTACTCGCCAACCATTCACCATATGCCTTCTTCTTTTGTTCCACAGCTCGTTTCACCTCATCATTCCACCATGCTGTCCCTTGCACACCCTTGCATCTCCTCCTCACTCCACAAACCGCCTCACACGCTGCGCCTATCTCTTCCGTGAATATCTTACATACGTCTTCCACCCCTTCCATCTGCTCTAGCTCATACCTTCCCAATCTTTCTTCCACTATGCTCTTATACTCTGTCATTTTCTCACCATCTTGCAATTTCTCCACTCCTCTCACAGGAGCTGCTTCCTCCTGTCTTCCCCTTCGCCTCCTCAACCACTTTCTTTGCATCTTTACCTTGGCCATCACTAAGTGATGGTCCGAGACTCCATTCCCCCACCCTCCACACTCTTGCATCCAACACTTGTCTTCTCATTCGCTCATCCACACACACGTAGTCTATCATTACCTTTCGTTCAACAAGTTCACCATCCATCCTCCTCATTACTCTCCATGTATACCGGTGGATCATCTTATGACGAAAGTAGGTGTTGGCTATTGCCAACCCCTTACAAGCACAGATGTCCACCAAAGCACTACCATTCCCATCTACTTCAGCTGGCACACCCCACTGACCAACCACTCCATCCACTCGTACATTCCCAACTTTGCCATTCATGTCTCCAATCAACAGCACTCTCTCGTTCCTCTCAAACTTGTCCATACATGCTTCTACTCTCGCCCAAAACTCATCTTTCACTCTTGCCACTCGATCCTCTGTTGGAGCATACACACATACAATCGCCCATGCTTGTATACCTACTTTCATCCTCACCCATACAATCCTTGCACCCACTGTTCCATACTCTCTTATATTCTCCTTCCACTTCTTTCTTATCATCAGACTTACTCCCTCTCTTGCCCTCTCACTCTCACTGACTCCCGCACATATACCTACACCATATTCCCATTCTCTCACCCTTTCACCTTTCCATTTAGTTTCAGTCAATCCACATATATCCACTTTTACATCCTCAAGCACTGAACAATCTCTCTCTCTTTCACTTCATCATTCACTCCTCTCACATTCCATGTTCCCACCCTAAGAATGTCCTTTGTCCGTTCCTTAGTCGTCAACGTATGGTCCGTCCGGGTCCGAGGCGCTTTATTCGCTTTTTTAGTTGGTTCTTTTTACGGGATGGGGCACTAACCCACCACCAACCCTTTTAGTCGCCTCGTACGACAAGCAGGGATACTGGGGGAGTATTCTAATTTCATATATATCACTTCAGCCCTGCCTTCTCCCATTTCCACAGTATCTACATTTATGTTGTTCTTCACTGCTATCATCACTCCTCCTCCCTTTTTTTCTTTCCTGTCTTTTCTCCACAGTTTGTATTTACCATCTCCCAAATGAACATCAATATCTTCTCTTAATTTGGTCTCTACAAAGCACATGACATCAGGTTCGTGTTCTCTCAAGAAATCGTTAATTTCAATCCTTGTCGATATGAAACCATCGACATTAGTATATATCACCTTCAAATTATTTTTGACATTTTTAATACCCTCTTCTCTCCTACTCTCTATCCGTACCACTTCCTCAACTTCTGATCTTTCACAGCCATCCCCCTTAGTTTCCTTCACTTCTGTTTCCTTAAATACCATTTCCTTACTTTCATATCCAGTACTCTCCAAAAAAAAGTATTACATTCTTCCTCTGTCCTCTTATCATTTTTTCCCTTTTCTTCTTCCTTTAATGATTTTAAAACTTCTCTTTCTTCTTCATTAAGATCTTTTCTTATTATAATATTTTCCATCCCCGCCTCTTTGCTTAATTTCCAGGTCACTTTAAGTATCTCGTTTATTACACTTTCTGATGTAAACTTGACTCTCATTGGTCTTGTTTCCCCTTTCTTATAAGGCCCTATCCTCCTTACTTCCTCAATTTCTTTTACCCACTTGTCTCCTTCGGGGTCAATCTCAATGTGTGTTATTACACCCGTGCGCGTTATGCATGGAGAAATGTGCTTACGGTGAACTCTCACATTTGGCGAGTTTTTATTCGGCGAATTCACTTTAGGTGATGGGATGGGATTGTACACAACACTCTAATTTGGCGACAGAAATCTCACATTTGGCGAGTTTTTATTCGGCGAATTCACTTTAGGTGATGGGATGGGATTGTACACAACACTCTAATTTGGCGACAGAAATCTCACATTTGGCGACTTGTTTGTAATAAAAATATACTGTAACTGTATTCTATAATTTTATCCCAATTAATTTCAAAAAATTTTTAATTTGAATTAATTTCAACAAAATTTAGTTTGTATTGCAAAATTCAAGTCTCGTCGTCTCAACAGCGAACAAGAAGATAAACCCACACAGACTCCCAAGCAACTGACAATGATGAAACTCTCACATATTGAGTGGCTGTTCCCATCTCCAAGAAGAAAGAGAGACTGCTGTAGCCAGCGAGAGTGATCGTGTTCAGCTGGTACAGAAAATGAATGAAATATCATCTTTCTTTTTGAAAGAATACAATAAGACTATAAATGAACAACAACAAGCACTCATCACTTGTTATCTGGGCCGACGACAGAGTGAAGATACTGCACCAGCTGAAGCTTACGTTTCCAGTGATCCTGGCGCAGGTGATGACAACATAGACATGCAGGCATTCTAGATGACTTCGATTTTGAAGGATTTGGCTCAGATGAAGATCCACAGGAGGAAGGGACAACAGAAGCTACAGGAAGTGAGGCTTCATGGCCCGTATTAACAATGATTCTCAAAATGTTTCTTAATTCAATACTTAGCTTGTCCTCTTCACTTAGCTGAGAAATGAGCTTAAGAATACTTCACAAAGGACTTAAGTCATATTCCCAGCTAAGGTTAAGTGAAATCTTGTGACAAATTACCCAAGTATGAAACACCTCACATTGCAAAATTTACAATATGAAATTATATGGTTTAAAAGCAATAACAACCATAATACATAAGGAAAATACTACTAAAATTTAAGTTTATTCTTCTATGGACCCTCCTGTGATGAAATGTAATAAAATTTTATTTTCATCAGTTATTTAAACATCTTATATCTTCCTTTAGTGGTAGATGGTGGCAACCATCATTCACTCACTTGATGTTGTGCTGCCTACTTCTTCCTTAACCTTCATCATTCTTTTTCTGTGCCTGCCCTTCTCTCTTCCTGTTTCTCCCATCTTTCCTGTCACTTCTTATTGCTTTTCTTTCCTTTATAGGTGGCTTTACATTGAGTGACAAGCCAAACGGTTTCCTGTAAGCCAAGAAGCCATACAACGCTGGGTGGTAACCATATAACCAAACCATATGTGGTCCCTACATGTCAACAAGTGGGTTGGTTGAGGGTTAGTGCCCCTCCCTGTAAAACAAATAACTCAGAGTCAAATGGCCACCCCTTACCTGATTATGGCATCTGGCAGTAGATAGATAGATCTGTTTTCCAATATCGAAAAAGGTGCAGATGAATCCTCAATGCGCAGTATGTAAACAGTCACGCCAACTAAGGCTTCCACGCACCATACACCACGTGTACATGAAGCCTGTTATTTTCTTTTTGTACGTTTTTCTGTTTTGTATTGTTTCTTAGCTAAAATAAATTGAATCATGTTATGTGTGTTTATTACATGATTTACACCCAGTAATGTTATACTATAGGTGGAAAATCAATCCAGTCATGCATTCCCAGGACCAATTTATTTTTTTCCCATTAGTTGTTCAGTTCAGATTTGGCGAATTCCAGTGTGAGTTTTTTTCGCACCTATTGCTCGCCAAATGTGAGAGTTCACTGTAGTTCCCTTGGTTCGCCTGGCAGTCCTTCCGTTTGTGGCAATATCATGGAAATCCTATTGAACAGAGTATCATAAACAAGGCATATATTGAAAACTAAGTGGAACAGATATTGAATTATGGCAGAGCAAGACCATGACTCAAGGGCATGGTCAATTAGGTTTTATTTTCAGATATAGACTTTATGTGGTAATAAAGATGAGAGTCAGCATAGGATGAATAATATTTTAGAACTGTTGTACAAAGGTAAGAGAAACAAGGCGGTGGCAGTGATTTAGCCCAATGTCTCAGCTAGCTATTCAGTTTGAACAAAGCCTAGGAGGGGTTAAGATCAGATAAGGATGATTTTATTTCGAGAACAATAATAAATATTTTAGTGTCACAAGACAGAGTCCATGTGAGAAGGACTATAAGGTGTTTATGGCATTCATGGATCTGGAAAAAGCATACGACAAAGTGGACAGAGAAGGATTGTGGAAAGTTTTGCGCATGTACGGTGTACATGGTAAGCTGCTAGGTGCCGTCAAGACTTTTTATGATGACATTGAAGCATGTGTAAGGGTTAATGGCATCTAAGTGAATGGTTCACAATCGGTGTGGGTGTGTGATAAGGGTGTGTGATGTCCCCATGGTTGTTCAATATACATATGGATGGGGTGATGAGGGACGTAAAAACACGAGTAATGGAGAGGGGGATGGCGTTGGTAATGAATGGTGATGGATGAAGTATCTCATATTTGTTGTATGCTGATGATGCAGTACTAATGTACTTGCAAATACTGCACAAAAACTTGGTAGGCTAGTGCAGAGTTTTGCTGATGTCTGTAAGCATTGTTCCTTTAGGGTAAATGTAGACAGGAGTAAAGTGATGGTTAATGAGAGAGAAGGTGACTCCCAGTGTGATGTTACAGAGAATGGAGAGAGATTGGAATTGGTGAGAGAGTTCAAATACCTGGGTACAGTCATAGAAAAGAGAGGAAAATGTGCAAAACAAGTGGAAAGTAGAGTGACACAAGGAAGAAAAGTAGCTGGTGCAATGAAGGCCTTGATATGAAACAGAGGCCTGAGTGTCGTATCTGCACGAGGCTTACATGAAGGAGTGTTAGTGCCAACTTTAACGTTTGGATGTGAGACTATGGTGTGGCATGAAAATGAAAAGTAAGGAGTAAGAACAGTGAAGATGGGACTGCTGAGGAATGCATGTGGAGTACAGGGAGTGGATTGGATACGAAATAATGTAATTCGTGAAAGATGTGGATTGAGGAAGATTAAGGACACAGAATTGAAGAGAGTGTACTGAGATGGTATGATCATGTGGAGAGAACAGAGAACAATAGAGAGGTGAAAAAGGTATATCTTAGAGCCTCTGTGGTACTGTGATAAAGCGTGTGTTTTCGTACACAGAAGTATGAAGGTTCGTGCCCCACCAGGGTAATAAACTTTAGGAGTGTTCTTCTGGCCACGTACTGCTTGGCAGACATAAGGGATGCTGTGGTTGAACCAGTGCTGCATACTATAAAGTTACTTGCACCCAGTCGGCTTGCGCTGGCCGATTACACTTGGTTCACAGACTACACACACATCCAAAGCCACTGCAAAACTACAATTACACTTACAAGGACTTCTCACCCTACATACAGTCTCTACCAGACAGCCTAAGCCACTTGGTAGAGATACATTGGCTGTATCGTCCCCACTTTGGTCGGGATAGGCCGGTCCTGCAGTGGACACTCAAATGGCTGATGAGATGTGATGAGCAAATTTGAAGGAGGGAGGAGGCGAGGTAGGCCATGGAGTAGGTGGAGAGATATGGTGGATGAGTGTGTGAGGAAGAGAGGTTTGCAAGTCAGTCAAGCTAGGGAACTGACAAGATATTGAGCTGGCTGGATTAATGTTGTGAGGAGAAGTGCATGGTCAGGAATTTGGCACCCCTTTTAACATGGCAGCATCCGGATTGACTCTGTTGGATACATTTATGCGAAGCTACAGAACGTGGTGAATGTATCAGGATTCTGGGGGCTTGAATAATGAGTTAATGGAAGCATGGCCCATTGGATTGGGCAAATTTGGGCTGTCTGGACATTGCTGCTCCTCACCCTGCCTTAGGGTGGGAAAGGAGGTCCAGATGATGATGGTGATGATGATATATGATGCTGTGTCCCCCTTTTTTGATAGGGCTAAGGTGTTTCCCCTGGGTAGAGGACTTAGGTTTTGGAGCTTATAGCACTTTAGGACCGGAGGCCCTTCCTGATGTCTGCCAGTGACCCTTGGGTGGACTCAAACCTCTGACCCTGTGGTCAGAGCGCTCAAACCCACTGAGCCACGTCTGTAATGGGTTGTGACGCTCCATCTGACCTAAGTCTGAGGATTGGTTGAGATTATTGGTCGTATGATTCTATTGAGGGGCAAGTGACTGGTCTCCCTAAAGTATCTGTACTGAGTTGCATAGCTATAGGCCATCACACTCCTGATGGGAGAGTAAAGGAATAAGTCATGGATGTATGAAATTAGTTACTGTAAGAGAACTGATGAAATAAATGTGTGTTACAGGTACACTCAGGAAGCCTACTACAACAGCCGACCCTATTACACCCCAGAGCCACAGCGCAGAATATTCCCACGCCTGGGCAACCCCTGACCCTCGCGTATTCACCCCAAGGATAGCCCCCGGCCACTCTGCCCACCCCACCACTTCCTCACCACCCACAAACGGCCAGGCTAGAGCCTTGACATTAGGTTGCCTGGCCGCTATACCGTTCAGCAGGGAAGAGCAGCCGGTGCCACTTCGTGAACACCACCATCGCCGCCCATGCAACTAGTCACTCAACTCAAATGGTACAGCAGTGTTTGGAGATCTTGGGAGAGAGAGAGAGTATTATAGTATATCTGTCTTGTACAGTTTTATGTGTTCAGAGAAATGAAAGAGAACATTTTACCTGCTTCCGGGAGGTGAGTTCAAGGTGGTTCTGGCTGTAGACATCATAACAAGCTCTTTTTACCATTGGGTTTGGTATATGGAGTTCATTTTTGCCATTTGGTTGTGCTTTGTTTTCTCTTAAAGTTATTAGTTTTTCATACTCGTTATAACCAGGTTCATTTAAAATCTCACATGATCTAATTTAGTGCAGATATTTTGGTATCCATATGATTAGTGATTATTTCTATTTAACACTTAGTTAGGGGAGTAGTATAATTCTCAGTTTGCCAGAAATTTTTTTCCTCAGCTTGTATTGATAACTGGTGAGAAACAGTTCATTTGGCTGGAGAGGTTAGGGTCACATGTCACTTTGTGAATCAAATCACAGTGTTTTCTTTGCTCAGGGGTAAACTAGCACACAACAGTGATAATAAATTTGTGTTCCCTGTGGTATGGAGTCAGTAGGATGTCTTATCTTGTGATACTAGTGAATAATGTGACACTGGTGGTAGAGTGAGATTCTCAAATTATAATTTCCTTAGCATTTTACAACTGTATTTATCATGTGAACTTTTAGCCACTAAACAGATAACTATCAGAATTTTTTCAGGATATGCATTACATGTGATGTAGTGATTGTTCTGAATGCAGTATTTGGCCTACTTAACACCCATTGTGGAAGGTAATCAGGCAAGAATGAGGGATGAGACAGTCACAGTTATCAGGTGTCTTTTGCATGTCAGCATTAATTGGGCATTTGAAGCTCACGACTGACTAGGAAGCAGTACAGTGGTCGTCTTGGCAGGGTTGAGGTGAGGTTGCATACATTGGTCTTGGCTGATGCTGGTTTTTGCCGAAATAAGGTCCTTCTGGCTGATGAAGAGATAATGACGAGAGAGGTGGTTAGGATATGTTAATCAGCAGGTACAGTACTGTGTAAAGAGATAAGTAAGATTACGAGTCACAATATTGTAATACAGCAGATCCATATCATTGCATATACAAGACATTAGAGAGATATGGAAATTATTAAAGTTTAAGATATTGGTTAAAAAATTTGTATTAATATTGTTTGTTTAAGAAACGTCAGAAGAGACAAAGTATGTAGGGCATGTTATATACACTTAAAGTATATATATATATATATATATATATATATATACACACACTCAACCCTCGGCTATCACTCCCAATTGGTCCTGCTATGGCTGCGCTATAGCCGAAACCATGATAGCCGAATTGAAGAACTTATGGAAATAATTCTAATTGGTGCCATGACCTCAATCTTTACCCCTAAGATACCCATTTTGTACCACATATTAACATACAATAGTCCAAAAATGAGCATGTTTTATGATGTGATCATGATTCTTATAAATACCCCTCACAGTTGATTCACTGATGTTATATTTCTTCCCCACACTTCACTTGGTCTCTCCATTGTCTATAAGTTTCACATTTCCAGTTTATCTGCATAACTTAGGTTCTTCCTTCTTTTATTTCCCTGCCAGGTGCTGCAGCATTATGTTGGGTGATGGTAGTGGGACAGGGAGGGGGTACGTTGGCCATGGTCATATCATAAAAAGGGTTATTGTTCTCGCTGTCACTGTTCACGGTCTGAGGGTGCGCACTTGAATGGTTTGGCGGGCAGGAGAGTCGGTCGGGCGGCCAATCAGTGCTTGGCTGGCGCTGATGTCACATGACCTATCACAGAGTGAAGCTTTTGTTGGCTGGGCAGAGCACCGGAGCCTGGTCTTCTTGAAAATTTCAAGCATTTCCGGTGCGTGATAGCAGGCATTTAGTGCGTGATAAAGGTATTTGGGTAGTTTTTTATATAGGCGTGATAGCGAGATATGCTATAGCGGAACCTGTGATAGCCGAGGGTTGAGTGTATATATATATATATATATACACACACACACATACACACATACATACATACATATATAAAATATATATATATATATATATATATATATATATATATATATATATATATGTAATATATACTGGGCATATATATGAACAGTGGTAATACATGATGTGCTGTAGGTGATTGAACGTACCAGCACAACGTTTTGGATCCCGAGTGGAAAGAGGAAGTGAAGAAAAGAAGTGACAGTAGTAGTCTCTGAGCATATGTTTTTGTGGTTAGCTGAGAAGGTATACAGTAGTTACTTCAGATACAGTTTATACCTTAAGAGTGATGCCTTTTTATACAGTATATGACAGCCACATCTATTTTTTTACCAGGTTACAGTATATCTAGCAATATGCCATATAATACATTTTCACTGCATACACGTAGTAAGCAACAGCCAAACTATCGGTAATTTTTCAGTTAGACAAAAAATTTTGAAATTCATTGTACAGTGACGTCGTGTCCAGTTCATTAGATCAGACAACACTGTCATACCAGGCAGATTCTGTACTGAACAAATGATAAACCTTGTGGTAAAAAATTATTTAGATCAGACAAGACTCTGTCGCCCAATAACATGACATGCAAACAAATATTTTGGTTGACTGCTGCACCTCTCCCAGCCAATGCATGGTTTTATTGGCGGAGACACCTCTCCTGGGACTCCCAGAACTTCCTGGAATATTCGATCCCCTTCCCCCCTCCTCAGTATTTCACACACATCTGTGGAAGCAAGTTGTACTAATTGAGTGAGAGTCAACAATATTAAAGGTGATCACTACTAAAGAAACGTCTTGGATGCGAGGTCACTTTACATGGAAGCAAAAAGTGTACTTGTACTATTACCATAACTTAACTTAGATTTCCTTTTTGGCTCACTGATTATTACTGGTATCTTGCTTCTATGCCTGGGCAGTGCACAAATTAAGAATTCAAGAAAATTGTAAATAGTATAAGCCATCATATCTTCACCTTTGTAGTGTAACTGCAGTATAAATGATTTGTCTAAAATGAATCATTGTTACTGGTTTAAGTTCCTTGAAGTTAAAACTGCAGTACTGTATAGTTACAGGAACTGATGATATAGTTTGGCAAGGGCATTATTGTGTATCATTGTATGCTTCTCTCACCTTGGCTCTAGTGGTCCAGCTGTGGTGAAGTCAGGATTAATGTGTACTGTATGGCTGTGCTAAAGGTAAATACCAATAATACAAGGCAGCCTTCTCATATCTTAGTCCAGTGGAACAAGACTGTAGCTGCACCTTTTAGCTAACTGTACATCTTTTAATACTGAATCAAGATTTGGTATGGCACAGCAAGTTTAAACTTGAATTATTAGCAAGGGTTTTGATACTTTTTTGCTCAGCTGTACTTGGCTGCTCATGTTGTACAGTACTTAGGCAAATGTTAAAGTGGATGGACATATTCCAGAAGGTATGGTCACCTTGTTCAATGCTGTCAGATATGTTGAATTTGTGTTATGCAAGATTTTATTTGCAAGATATCTGGTGGCTGAAAAAATTGTTGTACAGTGTGGTGATGACTATACTCAATTTTTTTCCAGCTGATGATCCACTTTCATGAATGTGGCACCTGCGCACTCCTGCCGTGTGATTGGGTGTTTTCAATTTCATACTTGAAGTATCATATTTACAAAAAACAATTGTACCTTATATTCCAATTCTCATAAATGCTGTTTTTCATTGTCATTGTACTGTACAAACAGACATGAAACGTGTATTTATCTGTGCTTCATGCAAATGGACGATGAATTTGAGGAAGTTGAATTTGAATTGAAATATTTATTGTTGTAAATGGTACAGAGTTGTTGCATCTCCAATAAATAAATAAATATATATATATATATATATATATATATATATACTGTATATATATATATATATACTTACGGTAATGTTGGCGAAGGTATTGAAGCAGTGAATTAAGTGTGATCCATAGTAAAGTCTGACATCTTGCGAGACAACTTGTTTTTCCCACCTTGCTGTCTCTCGTGCCCCCCCCTCCTCTGTAGCGACTGTTCCATTCGCCTCCCCACTTCCACCACTTTACCATTGACAAAACCGCTGATTTACTGAGAATGGTACTATTGTGTAATGTAACAAGTGCCTAAGTATTAAGATACCTTTTATTTGCACTTACAAAGCCAAGTACGTTTATTTTTTAAAAAGGGAGATGCAACAACAATGTACCTTTTACAACAATAAATATTTCAATTCAGATTCAGCTTCCTCAAATTCATTGTCCATTTGGGTGAAACATAAATACATAACTCGTTTCATGTCTGTTTGTATAGTACAGTGAAAATGCAAAACTGCATTTATGAAAACTGGAATATGAGGTACTACTGTTTTTTGTAAATATTGATAATTCAGGCATGAAACTGAAACCAACCAATCTCGCAGCAGGAGTGCGCAGGTGCCACATTCACGAAAGTGGATCATCAGCTGGAAAAAAATCGAGTATAGGTATATTAAGAGTGCATTTGTGGTAGTGTGGGAAGAGAAAACTCAGGCTTTGGTAGTCTCACAAATTACTGAGCCTTGTTCATTGCTGCTTCATGGCTCACTCTCTCCTGGCCACCACCCACATCATCCTGGAGACTCCTTTAATTATGAGTTTTGTATGCAAGAGGCGGAATAATGTAAATTATCCCAGTTTCAACTCTGGAACACTAAAGAGTTCAAATGAACTTTTACCTCAGTTGTTTGTTATTTACTGTACTGTGCCTTTCACACGGACATCATTTGTGCTGCCGGGAGCTGGGTCAGCCTCAGCCAAACCCACCCATTGCATAAGAAGAGGGGAGTGGCTGTTACATGGTGCCAGCATGACTAACCCTGCATGACTTGGGATTGTCATGTTAGGTCCTGCATTGCCCTGTGTGGTCTTACATGGTGCCTGCATGGTTATGTGTGACTGTTATCACCTTGTACCAACCTACTTGGTGATTAACAATGCCAATAAGTAAGGAGGTGGTCTATCCAGCATCTCACTCCCCGACCGTGTGTGACCTGTGCGTGCCTCAGTCAGAATCAGGAGCTCTTGCACCCACACTCATACTCTTAGATGTATTATGATGCTAGAATTTATATTTTTAATATTTTTAAAGTCTTAATTTTTTGCCTTCAGATTGCAAAATTAACTGTGTATTGGAGACTTAGTAATTTAAAAGTTTTAATAATTTTGTGGCTGGTGTAACCACCTCTCAGTGTTATTTGGTCATATTGAACAACTTAGCACTAATACTTTGTATTAATAGTTGTTTGGTCACAAAGAGAGTTTCAGTTATCCTAGCAATTTTAAAAGAACATTGTCAGTTACATTTTAATACTTAAAGTGGAATAGTGACTTGTCATTTTAGTACAGAAATGTAATTTTCATGACAGGTGAGTGGTTTGTATAGAAAAAGTACCACATAGTTATACTGGGCATTGGATGACAGTTTACAGTGATCCAAATTCTTTATATTTACAAATATATACAAATGTTGCATTGTTGTAGGAATGGTACCTTAGGTTTTTTTTTTTTTTTTTTTTTTTAAATAAAACAAAGGTCAACTCATTTATTATATCTGAGTACTGTTTTATCCATGCTCATTTGTTTGCAAATGTTTTCTTACAGTGAAACTTTTTTACCCCTTGCATTGTGACGTTGCCTTAGTGGTAAACAAATGATTTCGGTACTTGTAGAACAATATCATAAATCAAGTGATGTCTCATTTTCATTTTTGAAGGCTCCAACATGCTTGCATGCATTAGCCTTGGTCACCTAATAGTGGCTTTCCATGCTGCTTAATCTCTGGCAGCTTCCCTATTTAGTCCTTTAACCCTGAGGTTACACTCAGTGACCTCATCCCAGGTCTTTTTCTGTCTATCTCTCACTACCCTACACCCAACATTTACACTTCTCACTTTCTGCACCAAATTATCATCCTCCATCCTCTCCACATGCCCAAACCATCTCCATCTACCCCTCCTCATCACATCACCAATACACTCCAGTCCTGTCCTACCTCTCAACTCTAACATCGTAAACCCAGCCCCCCCAGGCCTTGCTGTCAGGGACACACTGCACATCCACCTAATCATTGCCATTTCTGTACGTTTGAGCTTGCAAATATCCTCTTCCTTCACTGCCCAGGTCTCTCCACCATACAGCATTACACTGCTAACACATGCTGCATACAAAGAACACATGCTGCCTACCAAGACCCTTAGCACGTAGGGAGAAAGCTCTCAATGTCAGAAGAGGCAACAGCTCCCTGAACTTCTTCCAACCACTCCTCACTCTGCACATAACATCTCCCAAATAACAAGACTTCCACACACTCAATAGGCTCACCAGCAAGTTCAGTCCTTTCATGCCTGGCAAAATCCACATGCTCTCCCTGACACACCACACACATGAAATCAGCATTATCTCCCGGTCTGCTTCTAGTACCACTACATCTCTCATGCACACACTTATCACAAACACTGCGCAAGATGGAATTGCCTCCTGCGCCCTTGCAGCAAATCGCACATGGCCACTCTGCCTCTTCTTTGATAGTATCACCTCCAGCCCTAGATACCATGACTTTTGTTTTATCTGCATTTACTCTTAAGCCCTTGTGCCCCATACCATCTCTCCACTTCCTTAATCATTGTTCCATCTTCCTTTCATTCTCTCCAACCAACACCAAATCATCAACATACAAGATCTCCCACGGAAGTCCATTACTGAAGTCACATGAGAGGGCTTCAAGTACCATGCCCTGATGCACACCAACATTCGTGGAAAACTTATCACTCAAATCTCCATTCACCCTTACCTGGGTGTGAGCACCCACATACATGGCCATAACCACCCCAACCAGCCACTTCTTGATCCCAAGCTTTCTCATTGCCCACTTCACCTCTAGGGACTCTGACAATGGCCCTCTCCAAATCAACAAAAACAAAGTACAGTTCCCTTTCCTTTCCAATATATTTTTCCTGAAGCTCCCAAACAATGAATATGGTATAAGTGGTTCCATTGCTTGGCATAAACCCAAACAGCATCTCATCAATATTCACTTTCTTTAATCATATCTTCTAGAACTCTCTCCATTACCTTCATTATCTGGTCTCTAGAACTCTCTCCATTACCTTCATTATCTGGTCTCTAGAACTCTCTCCATTACCTTCATTATCTGGTCTGAAAGCTTTATGCCTCTATAACTTCCTCTTTCTAGGGCATCACCCTTTGCCTTGTACACATTTACAATTACACTCTTCAGCCAATCATTTGGGACAGCACAGTCATATAAAATCATATCAGGTCAGTGACTAACCTCACTCTTATATCTCCTGAGGCTTTCATTGTTTCAGCCGTCAACCCAGACACACCTGCTACCTTCCCCACCTGCTTCCTGCCTATCGCCCTGCTTACAATAGCAGTGTCAATCAAAGGCCAAGGGCCAAACACTGGATCTACTGACTCCAAACCTTCCCTATCCCAGCCAGACTCCTCATTCAACAACTGACTATATAATGCTGTCTCCTTGCATCTTTAATATCCCTATTGTTCACCACAACCCCTTCCTTCATCAGTCTTCACACACTGCTCACTTCGTCGTATGATATCCCTACTCTCCCTCTTGACCTAATTTGCCACCTTAAAAATCATATTCTTCCACACGATTTCAGTTTAGTAAAAGTCTCTATGACTCAGACTTCGCACTGTAAACCTCTTTTCTAGCTTGCACTTGGCAGCCAAGTATTCCTTTTTGTTACCACCCTTCTTCCAATCCTGGAAAAGCCTTTGTTTCTCCTTAACTCCACCTTCTACACCCTCATCCCACCACCAAGTCACATTATGTCTTGGTGGCCCTCTTGCCCAACCACATATTGAATCAGTAACTCTGAAGAGGTTGTTCGTGAGGGCTCTGTGCTGTTCATTAAAACTTTTGTCAACATCTCCCTATTCAGCCACCACTCTCGTCATGTACATTGGTGAAACTGTGAGATGTATAGGACTATTTCACTATTCTCTTGTAGACCATTTACAGGGGAATATACTGTTGCAGTCAGATTATATACTAATGTGTATGTGTGTAGACAGATAGATAGATATTATGTCCACCTTCACCGTTTTCTTCACCTCACTTTCACCACAACCTGTACCTCTAATTTGTTCATTATTCATTAGGTTATCATCATCATCATGTCATCATCCTGTTGCAGTTCCCTGTGACAGATGAGTAAGAACCACATATTGGAAATGGCTATATAGTAGTAGGAAGTATAGAATATGGTTAGCTACCACCAACTGTGGTAGACACTGCCGTGTTGATAAAGATTGGCTACAAGCTTAGTAACTAGCCATACATTGATTGCTTTTTTTTTTGGCAGGAGAGTCATCTGCAGGTAAATAAGTCAAAGTTCAAGTTGAAACTTCACTGTCACTCAGTGAGGGATTGTTAAATGGTGAAGTAAGTGATTTAATGATTGCCTGTGATAGTGATGGAGTGATTGAATGATATAGTGAAGGTATAATAAGCAAGTTCCTGTGATAGTCATGGAATGACTGAGTGAAAGTGCAGTAGTGGCACCACTCAACCAAGGTGTCTATCCACCCTTTGTGAGCTAGTGGGTAAAATGAGTACCTACCTAGGGTAACACTTACAGGTGTATGGTATGTAGGAGGACCACTGGGCCTTGGGAACAAGCTGTGAAGCCTATGCCCACAGTTGGGGGGGGAGGAGGGGACCTAGGGAAGGGAACTGTGGTAGCCTAGGTGATGCAGTTGCCTTGGCTCACAGGATATTGGGTGAAAAGCCCTCCATAGGCTCAAAGGCCTAAGTTATGGAGATGAGCACCATAGGTATCATCTCATGGCATCCACGCCCACCTTTACCTTTGTCTTTATTGTTACAAATCTTATTTACATCTAAGATGTCTTTTTCTCGACCATTTCCAGCAACTATTGGGAAGTAATTAGATTGTTTTGGCTTATGGAGTAGGTTCCAGCCCTTGAAAAAAAAAAAAAAAAAAAAAAAAAAAATCAGCTGCACCACAGCCACCCTCAGTATGGGAATTCCTTAAGAGGAAGTATGGCATCATTTAATTTGATTTGAAAAGGTGTCAGCAGAAAATCTAGTGAAACAAACCTTGTGTGCTCTCATTCTTTTTTTGTCTTCAAAATTCTCATCTCCACCCTTTAGGTTATACTATCCAGATCAACACGCTACTTTTATCTGTAGATTAGAACCATTATGGACTGACAGGGTTCAACCTTTGTCTTGTGTATCAGTTCAACAGCTTAATTCAGTTCCATATCATGCCATACATTCATTCACAGTATAGCAGTTTGAAGTAAAATGGTTTAAATAATTTTACCATCATCATCATCATCCTAACCTCTTTTCCCATTTAAGGATGGGATGAGGCAGGGTCCAGAAAGCATAAGAAATACTGATAGAGGGAGTACTGTTGAAAGTCTGTCCAGTTACATGGGCCACACATTTACTAACTATTGACCCCCAGAATCTTGACTTCACCTCACAGCCATAAGCATCCATACTTACACATCACTTCATCAGCCAGAGACATTCTAGTAACTGTCACATCACCATAAAAAAAACTAGGGTGCCAAATCCATGTCATATATTTCTAAACAATATTCTTCCAACCTGCTCAACCCTCACTTAGTTCCTTATCGTTGTCAACCTTCATACCTTGCTTTCTCACACACATACGTACCATATCACTCTCTCTTTGTCATGGTGTAATGCCTTCAAACTCACGCATACTTTTTTCACCATCCTGTTCACACCTTTTCTTTCCATATGGCCATACATTTTAAGCACACTTTCTCTGGTTTCCATAGGCTTCCGTACATCTTTCTTGAATCACGTAAATGTATTCCGTATCCTGCACTTGACACACATTCACAACAGCCTTTGTTCCCATGATGTTACTCCTGACATTTCACTTTCATACAGCACCAAAACTTCACATCCACATACTAATGTAAGCAACTGCCACTCCCTATATTCAGTTTTGTGCAAGAATCACAGCCTTCTTAGTATCGGCAGCTTTCCTCCTGTGCTCCTCAGCTTTCTACTTCCTTTCCATGTTCCGTGTTTGTCATTGCACCCAAGCACTTAAATGTCCTAACCAGTTCGAGTCTCTATTCACCATTACATTACATGTGAGTTACGTGCTCTCACAACCACCATTACTTTGTTTTTACAGTATTCAAATTTACTTTCAAAGCCGAGTACCCACAGACATTCTCAAAACTACGTCACTGCCAAGCTCTTGTCTGCTATTAGCTAGCAACACAGGACCATCTGCATAAATCAGATTTGAGATATTCCACCTTTTCACTACTAGCTTGATTCCTCTCCACATAAGTTTTTACCTCTCTTATAACCCCATTTATTATGTCTGTCTGTGTACCTTTATCTGCCTGTCTGTCTGCATCATCTCTTATCTGTATATCACATAATATATATGATATATATATTTTATACTGAATGGCCAATTCTTATAAAGTTGTGGACAAATTTTCAGCTTTGTTACTTTGAGAAAAATGGCATGGTGTTGGTTGCGTGAAGTAGAGGATGGCATGCACTTTTTATTTTTATTACACACACACACACACACACACACACACACACACAGGTATACCTCGATATACGATATCTCTAGATGCGATACCCTGGCTTAACGATGGGTTTTGATTTTTTGTTACCGATTTCGAGAGACTAAATTTTGTGTTTAGGTTGATCTATGAACTGTTTTTAGACTTAGATTAATGTGTTTTAGCCATAGGTGGGGTGATCATTGTGATTTTCAGGGTACAGTTTACTAAGCTTGATTTTTTCCAGACTTGTATTTGATGATTTTCAGATTTTATTTGTTGGTTTTAGTGAGTTATTTACAGGTGTTAGGTTAGATTCGTTTTCAGCTGTTAGGCCATTTAGATTGGCTTTAAACTTGTTTTTGGACTCATTTCAGTGGGTTTAGGACTTGGTTTGGGGAGAAACTCAAGGCTCAAAAACTCATCCCTATACTGTACTTTACATGTTAAATCTACTCCGATATATGATACCCTGCCTGATGAGGGGTTTTTACTTAACCAATTGCATTGTTAAACCGGGGTATACCTATATATATATATATATATATATATATATATATATATATATATATCTTTATAGTAAAAGTCCATTAATCCGAATGGCAGTGGACCGAGAATCATTTGGATTATCAGATTTTTCGGATTTTGGGGTGGGACCCTTAAGACAATTTCATGTTTAAACTGAAATTTTACCGAATCGATCACTTTTCATTTACTCGTAATACAATATGGCACATATTAACATTATGTATTACACAGATTTTTTACTTAATAATGTATTACTGAAGACACGAACTGTAATTGGTAAATTAAGAGATGTTATGGGCTGTTTAACTCACCAGTAATGCATAGTGTTGAAAACAGCAGTTGTAGGCAGGTAAATCCAATTAGAGAGAGTAAGTCCAGGGTTAATAATAATATGCACGTATTGTAAAAGCACAAAAACTTAATATGTATTACTGTGGAAAATTCCTTAAAGCTATGTCACAGATCCAAAAGTGGTCGGTTGCTTATGAAGCGTTGCCAATCCATGCATTTCATGATCCATGACCACACCGCTTGGCATCAGCACATTTGGCGTCCAGTTTCAGTTTTTTTATTTTTTATTTTTTTGCTTTTGGAGTTTTTGTCAGCCTTCTTCAAAAATTCAGATTATTGGGATTTTTGGATTATCCGTGTTCGGATTAATGGACTTTTACTGTATATATATATATATATATATATATATATATATATATACACATCATCATCATCATCATCTGGACCTCCTTTTCTCACCCTAGAGCAGGGTGAGGAGTAGTACGTCCAGATAGCCTAAGTTTGGCCAGTCCAATAGGCCATGCTTCCATTTACTCATCATTCAGGCTCCTGGAATCCTGATTATCTGATTCACCAAGACACATTCACTACATTCTGTAGCTTCACACAAACGTATGCGATAGAGTCAATCTGGACACTGTCACGTTAAAAAGGGGTGCCAAATCCCTGATCATGCACTTCTCACAACATTTATCCAGCCAGCTCGATCTCTTGTCAGTCCCCTAGCCTCACCGACTTCCATACCTCTTCCTCACACACTCATCCACCATATCCTTGCACCTTCTCCTTGGCCTACCTCGCCTCCTCCCTCCTTCAAATTCACTCAGTTATACCTTTTTTACCACTCTGTTGTTATCCATTCTCTCCGCATGACCATACCATCTCAGTACACTCTCTTTGATTCTGGTGTCCAGACTTCCTTACTCCACATCTTTCACAAATCACATTTTTTATTTTATCCTATCCACTCTCTTTACTCCACATACATTCCTCAGCAGTCCCATCTCCATTGCTCTCACTCTTGACTTCATTTTCATGCCACACCATAGCCTCACATCCATATGTTAGTGTTGGCACTAGCACTCCATCATGTAAGCCTTGTGTGGCCCCATCACTCAAACCTTTGTTTCTTATCAAGGCCTTCATAGAACCAGCTACTTTCCTTCCTTGTGTCACTATACTTTCCACTTGTTTTTCACATTTTCCTCTCTTTTCTATCACTGTACCGAGGTATTTGAACTCCACCAATTTCAGTCTCTCTCTGTCCACTGTAACATCGCACTGGGAGTTACCTTTTCTCTCGGTAACCATCACTTTACTCTTTGCTACATTAACTCGCAAGGCACAACACTCACAGACCTTAACAAAACTCTGCACTAGTCTACCAAGTTCTTGTGTGGTATTTACAAGTAGTACTGTATCATCAGCATACAGCAAATTTGTGATAATCCATTCATCACCATTCATTACCAATGCCATCCCTCTCTCCATTACTCATGTTTTTACTTCTCTCACCACCCCATCCATATATATATTGAACAACCATGGGGACATCATACAACCTTGCCGCACGCCAACACCAATTGTGAACAATTCACATTGATGCCATTAACCCTTACACATGCTTCGCTACCATCATTAAAACTCTTGACAGCACCTAGCAGCTTACCATTTCTACTGTACGTGCGCAAAATTTTCCACAGTCTGCATTGTCATATATCTTTTTCCAGATCCATGAATGTCGTAAACACTGTATGGTCCTTCTCGCAAGCCTTCTCCATTATCTGTCTTACTGCAAATATTTGGTCCACCCATCCTCTACCACTCTTAAAGCCGCTCTGTTCGTCACTCACTACAACTTCTGATATTTCTCTTACTTTCTCCATACTAATTCTTCCTCTTCCATATACCTTCCCTACCACACTGAATAAACTTACGCCACAGTAATTCTTACACTCACTTCTATCTATCGCCAGACGCCTCAATCCCATTTGGGGTGGCCACAAACAAATCGCCTCCACGTCGCCCATTTCACTGCCCTGCTCCCAACTCACACCCCTCTTTCTCATATACCTCTCCACCCCATCCCTCCATCTCATCCTCGGCCTCCCCCTCCCTCTTCCCCCCTCCACCTCACTCACATACACTCTCTTCATCAGTCTTTCATCCTCCATCCTCTCCACATGGCCAAACCACCCTCTCCACATGGCCAAACCACCTCAGTGTGTTCCTCATAACGCTTCCTATCACATCCACATCCACACCACAACGCTCCTTGATATCCTCATTCGTCAGCCTGTCTCTCCATGTGACTCCACGGGCTCCTCTTAAATAACTCATTTCCACTGCTCTCACTCTTGACTTGTGTCCTTCCAACAACGTCCAAGCTTCACTTCCATACGTTAGAGTTGGTATCACAATACTGTCATGTAGTAACTTTTTCACTTCCATGCTCACTTCCCTGTTTCTTATCACTCCTTTCAAAGAACCAGCAACCTTTCTTCCCTGTTGTACCCTTTCAAGCACTTCACCCTCACCTTTATTTTGTACAGGGGTACAATCACAGCCTTTTTCCACTCTGATGGCACAGTTTCACTCCTCCATGCCTTTTTACATATCTCCAACAAGCACATCATTCCTCTCTCTCCACTAGCCTTAATCATCTCTGCATACACCTCATCAACCTGAGCTGCTTTCCCATTTTTGAACTGCTTCACAGGATTCTTCACCTGTGCGAGTGCCATGTTTCCTGGCACTGCATTCCTTCTCTGCACACCCCCAAAACCAGTCATGTTTACAGCGGCTCTGCTCTATTCCCATTCATCAGGCTTTCAAGATATTGTTTCCATCTAACTAAGCAATCCCTATATGCATTCCACAGGTTGTCCAAATCCATTTCATTCCAGTTCACTGATTCTAACTTCTCCCTCTGTTCCTGAATTCATTTGCCATTTCTTTAATCCTCAGCTTCTCGACTTTCAGTCTATCTTCCTGACTGCTTCTCTCTCTCTCCTGGTCCACTTCATTCCTCTTAGCTTGATCTTGCATACCACAATACAATGATATGATCTGACAGACCTCCACATCGTCCTCTCTCGGCCCACGTATCAGCAACCATTCCCAGCATCGACCTCTTACAAGCACATAATCAGTCAGGCTGCTTTCAACACCATCCCTGTTCCCTCTATACCATGTATATTTATGTGCATCTTTATGTTTGAAATATGAGTTACAAAAGCACAACCTCCTTTCCTGACACACATCCTTCAGTCGATTCCCATTATCATTTTCTCGTGGTACTCCATTACAACCCATTATGTCATCCTCAGAACCAGTGCTTAGTCTTCCATTCATATTGCCCATTACAATCACATTACAGCTCCTGGGCATTTCTCCCACTGTTTCATCCAGCTCATCCCAAAACCTGTCTTCTTTCTCACACTCCTGTCATCACATGGTGCATGTCCTACAATCATAGCGACTTTAAGCTTTTCAAACTCGAACTTGACATACATACATCTCGAGCTGACACATTTGTAAACTCTCATTCCACTCTGCTACACCTCATTCATCAACAAAGCAACTCCTTCCTTGCATCTTCCTCGCCCATTCATGCCTGATCTTACACATTTCACACCCTCCCACTCCTTCACTTCACACCCTTTCATCTTTGTTTCACATAATGCCATCATGGCATATCTCACACTCTTGAACACATTCACCACTTCCACCCTCTTGCTCTCCTCATTCACACCTCTCACATTCCACATGGCCATATGAATCTGCCCATTTGGTTGGGACAGGGTACAGGTATTGGACTCTCCCAGGCTCTCCGAAACATTTGCTGTGATTAAGTAATTTTAGTAAGAGAATCTGGGGGACACTTAACCAGGCCAAAAACCATGGTTATATGGTTATCACCCAATGTAGTAAATGGTTTCCTGGGTACAGGAAACCATTTGGCTTGTCACTCAGTGTAGATACCATACAGCATCCCAACATTGAGGGAGTGGATGATGGATGCCCCCATCTACCACCTATATATATAGATAGATAAAAGGATATGAGGGGTCACCAGTCCGAAGTTGACTATGCACCAGTCTCCCGATTTCTGGATTTTGATGGATAGAACTATTTTCACTTTTCCTCTAAGTCGGGTTGGTAGAGATACTCCCCTTATGGCACTACAAACTTGGTTGAAAAGCCTTTGAAAACAAAGTGTTTTTCCAGTCTTATTCCCCCATAACAACTTTTCACATCCTGGGTATGTCCAAAGGGGGTGATGTGGAATGTAAACATGAGCTCATCTGTTACCTTCCACGCATTTCAATGTGCTCCAATGAGAATCAAGACAGCAAGCAGGCCCTGCGTTGTGATTGGTCACACGCTTTGGGCTGAAGAGTTAAAGATATGTTATTTGTTTCTATCATCTCACTGTCTATCTGTCCAGTTACCTCTCATGTCTTTCCAGCTGTATATCTGCCTGCCTATCATCAACTTATGAATCTACCCATCTGTCCAACCTGTCTGTCTATGTAGCTGTCTAATAATCATCTAATATGTGTACCTATCTACCATTATCTATCCTTCATCTATCAGTCTCATCAAAATCTGTCTACCCACCAATTGCCAGCCACCTGTTTACATTTACATCTATCTGTGTATCTATCTAATGATCATTGTATGTATATTTTTTTATATGGATATAAGTATCTTTCTGTGTATATAATTGAGTGTCGCAAGTTGCTTCCTAAGTTGGCACCTGAAAAGCTGGGGTAGATTTTAAAAAATAAATAATGGATATTGACCAAATTTTTTTTCATAATTCACTAAAACACATTGGGATCTATGTTGTGTTAATAATTCATTGCTCTCTCATTAGTGATAGCTGAGTTACAATTTTTTTTTTTTTTAATGCAAGAAAGAACGAACCAAAGGCCAGGAGCCTGCTAACCATTCCTTCCAAGAAATAACAAAAACAAACTTTGGGAGCAATTTGTGGCAAACTTAGTTTTGGGGCTTTATCCCCTTTGGACTAGGAACCCTTCATATATATATAGATAGATAGATAGACAGATAGATACTGAAGATAGATAGATAGATCTACACACACACACGCACACACACACACACACAAATGAAACGTGAGAAGACTTCTGAGCATACAAACATTCATTGTTGCAGTATTGCTGACTGGCACACAGTATGTATGAATGTGGTGAGGTTTTAGAGACAGGATTATTTCCACATCACAAGAAATAAAAAAAGTAAATGAATGCAGGAATTGTAATGCCACATACAAATGAACATCGGTGGTCACAATGTAAGGGGTAAATAGCATATCTGACTCGGTATACCAGTACTAAATTTTGAGTGACTTGTATCAGACTGCTAATTGGTAAGGTAGGAAAGTACCAGTAGTCTTTTATTGTTGTATATGTAATGCCCCCCCAAAAAATAGATATATATACACAACATAAAATACTTAGGTCATCACTCCTGCCACAGTCTGACTTAATAATATCTGCCAAAGAATTTCATTTTGCACTGCAGTCAGTCAGACACTCCAGTTGTCATAAACATTTCCTGTGTATAAGTATTCCAGTTGCCATAAACGAGCGTGTGTCGAGACTGAGCAGTGCCTGGTGAGTATTCCTCCTCTGTTATTACTGATCTAAGCTCTTTCCTGTCTCTCAGTTCCCTTCCGCCCCCTTCTGTTACCTCACTTCATGGCAGGGGCTGTGTGGCCTTGTAGGTTTGTGAATGCTCATGTTACTGGGGGTGGGAAGTACGGTGCATACACCCCATGAGTACACTGTAACAAAATATTGGTGTTTAAATTAGAGGTTTAATTTAAAATGTGCATGCATCAAGATTTTAAAAATAATTGAATCCTGAGATACATTTGTGCATTGGTTTACCGTTGATCATAATGAATAGGTAACTGTGCTTTGGATTTTTATTGTCATTAAATATAATTGCTATGGAGTTCAAATAGTTTTCCAGTTTTTCTGTTATAGCTCCACCAGTTTTTAATACAGCCATAATAATCTGTACCTCTGAAGTATAGTAGCTTGAGGTTCGTGGTGGAGCAGTTGCAGGTGTGAACCAACCAAAGTGTCCCTGTTATTGGTTGTGTATGTGATGCAACGTGATGGGAAGGTGTGCAGTGTGGTTGAGTCGTGGGGCGGGAGTCTTCACAAAGTGGTGGCGGAGGCAACACTGCCCTGCCCCACATACATATACACATGCTTTATTTTTATGTTTTTTTGTATGTAAGAAAAGAATGTTTGTATAAATGGAAGTTTGTATATTTTGCATGAGTGAGGATGTATTCCAGTGCTAAGACTGTTTATTTATAACATTGTGTACATGATGTAAAATATTAAAATAATGATAATAATTATAAATTAATAATAGCTTTGGTTGTTTTCATTACCATTATATTGGCTAAGTTCAACACAAGCAATATAATAAATTTGTACATTACTTGTGGTAGGTGCGGGCACTCACCATCCACTCACTCAGTGTAGTGGTGCTTTGGGTGTCAGCCCTTTCCTCTCTTCCTTCCTTCCTCTTCTGTCTTCCTTTCCTTCATTCATTCCTCTTCCTTCTGCCTGTGGGTGACTTTACACTTCTTCCTGTGTCTTTGTTTCCTTCATTCTTTCTTCTTCCTTCTGCCTATGGGTGACTCTACAGGGACACTCTACACTGAGTGACAAGCCAAATGGTTTCCTGTACACCAGGAAACCATTTGCTACTTTGGATGGTAACCACATAACCAAATTATGGCGCCTGGTGGTTTAGTGAGTAAGTACCGTGCTCCAGTCGGATGGAGCTGGTGCAGGTTTATAACCAAGCAGTGATTGGGGTTTACTGCTCATGTAATGCCACTCAGGGATGAGTGAGGCTGGTCACTCTCATCTTAAATGTCAGGACCAACTTGCCTAGCCCTGGGCTTGTATGCTTCTCATAGGACAACACAGGATTGGATGATGGATAGATGGATGTACATTACTGCAGATTTAGTTACTAGTATACTGTATAGTGGCCATCACTGTCATACACCCAATTTTTCAGTAGGAAATAGAATAATCATAATCAGAGTTGTTGTTGTTGCTCAACCTCAGTTTGCATGGCTGAACATACCTAATGACCACAGGAAAACAGCCTCTGTGGGGTCATCCCATCGGTTGTCTACACTGTATGAGTGCCTATGCTGTGCAATGCTTCATCATTTGTAATGTGTGGTTGTATTCTACAAGCAGGGCATGTGCTGCCTGTGATTTCTACCCAACCCATGAAGTTGGTAACTGTTGACTGGGTGATACCTTGACTTAAGCCTAGCTATGCCTGTTGCCAGGCAACTTGTCTCATAAGCTCTGCCTCCTCATCCACTTCCCTTAGGTACTTAAGGCCATGACTTCAGGAAGGAGCAGGGCTTATGGGGTGCCTGCCCATAGGTAAAGTTGAACTCAATCAGCTCAATTTATGAATAGATAATGGGAGTGGAGACTTGCAGTATAGTGTTCAGATTGAGATGTTGCATTGCCCTGTGTGTGAAATGATTATGTACTGTTAAATTTTTTTCTTCATTGTTACTGAAGGAATGTCAGGAAGTGGGATGGTAAAGAGGGACTGGTACAGTAATGCTTGTGTTGTGATTGTTTTGTGTCTGTAGCTTGTTTGTTTTGATGTGAAGGAACTGGGCCACTCCCACGATTTGAATGCCATGTTTTGGTTGTCTGAAATTTGATGAGCTTTAGTTATGAGGTAGGCATGAGTCTCTTTGGCTAGTAGTCAACGCAACCCTCCAGTCTGACTACACGTCTTGACCTTCAAACAAGCTCCAAACTGAAAGGGGATAAGGATCTTTGTCATGTTAACAGTAAATGTGCCGTAGTTTGTGTTGTACAGCTCTATTATATAATGACAGGGATGTTGTACATTAAACAGCTCTGTGCTTTATATAACAAAATATTCTCTGACAAGGAGAATTTTAGTCAGAAGTGACTTTAGAGCAGCTACAGCGGTGTGTTTACCATTTTTCTGTGTGGTCTGAAAGAAATTGCAGTGGGTGTTAGTTTTTTATGGACAAGATGGTATCCTGTGCTGGGGAGGCATAGGACATCACTGACCTGCTATATTGTTTGCAGAATAGGGACAGTGTTTGTTTCCCAAAGTCTGTCACAACAATTCCACTAAGTATGAGGGTGTACTATCTCTCATTATTTTATATGTGATACTTAAGGGTGAGTCCAATGTTGTGTCACACCAAGGTATTACTAAAAGGTGTGCGGGGCACAAATTCATCAATAAGAGTCAAGTTAAGGATGTACACTGCGATTGTGATCATTACTGGTAACATACTTGTATGTGATGGTGGATTAGGCTGGGGTGATCGTCAGCCTACAGTACCTGACCCACCCATGCTTGATGTGTCGAAGTAGTATCGTTGCAGTTCACAGGCTATGTTGTAGAGTAAGGTCATGTTGGAGTGTCCATTTAACCCCTCAATGGCAGTCATGATCATCATCATCATCATCATCCAGACCTCCTTTCCCACCATAGGGCAGGGTGAGGAGTAGCAACATCCAGACAGCCCAAATTTGCCCAATCCAATGGGCCACAATTCCATTCACTCACCATTCAAGCCCCCTGAATCCTGGCAGATGGGCATGCCCATCACTCACTCACTCAGTGTAGGGATGCATTATGGTCTCTACACTGAGTGACAAGCCAAAAGATTTCCTGTACCCAGGAAATCATTTACTATGCTGGGTGGTAACCATATAACCAAGGTTTTTGGCGGGGTTAAGTGTCCCCCAGATTCCCCTATATAAAATCACTTAATTATGGCAAATGTTTCAGAGGGCCTCCTCAATGGCAGTACCTTCAGATATTTAAGTGCTCCCCTGGTGGGCCCTAGGACAATTTCTTTCAGAGTTCTAAAATCAATTTCTTTTTCTTACAGATGTGAAGAGACATCTGGTGCACCTGCCGATGTGTTTTTTAGCTTCCTAAACCTATCCTGTGATTTCCTGTGATTCACAGAAGAATTCATAAAATTAATGGCACATGTGCTGTATTCACACATTTATCAGCCAATCCAGTGTTGCCCCACGAGGCGTGTAGGAGCCCGGGGCTAGGCAAGTTGGTCTGGACATTTAAGATGAAAGTGACCAGCCTCACTCATCCCAGAGTGGCGTTACACGAGCAATAAACCCCAACCATCCCTTGGATATAAACCTGCACAGGCTCAACCCGATTGGAGTGCCATAATTACCCACTAAACCACCAGGCACCATTATTTGGTTATATTGTTACCACCCAGCATATTAAAAGGCTTCCTGGTGTGCAGGACACCATTTGCCCTGTCACTCGGTGTAGAGTCACCCATAGACAGAGAAGAGGAAAGAATGAAGGAAAGAGGCAGAAGAGGAAGGAAGGAATGAACAAAGGGAGAGAGTGGCTGCTCTTTCCTCTCTTCCTTCCTTCTCTTCTTCCTTCCTCTTGTGTATTTCTTTGCTTCATTCTTTCCTCTTCCTTCAGTCTAAGGGTGACTCTACACTAAGTGACAAACCAAATGGTTTCCTGTACACCAGGAAACCATTTACTGTGCTGGGTGGTAACCATATGACCAAATTATGGCACTCGGTGGTTTAATGGGTAATTATGGCTCTTCGGTTGGATTGAGCCGGTGCAAGTCTGTATCCAAGGGATGGCTGGGTTTTATTGCTCATGTAATGCCACTCAAGGATGAATGAGGCTGGTCACTCTCATCTCAAATGTTAGGACCTACTTGCCTAGCCCCAGGCTCCTATGCTCCTCACGGGGCAACACAGGACTGGATCATGAATGAATGAATTCAGCACATGTGCCATTAACCTGTAAACATGTGAGCGAATCCAAGACGAAGTGACGCCTGAGTGCTTGGGATGGTAGAGTAGGGCCATGTAAACATACCTAAAATGCCTGGGGCCCCAATGTGACAGGTTGAAAGATCTACGGTACCGCAGTTCCAGCTAAAAAGTGGGCAGAAGCAAATGCTGGCAGCCACAACCGAGTCGCAGAGGTACAAATGTCCGCCCAAGAAGGATGCTGGGAGTCGGCATACACTGTGGCCGGAAGCCTCTCTAGCCTGGAACCGCCACACCTCCCATATCGCTGATCGAGCCACCAGTACCAGCAGCAGTGAGGGCTCATCAACTTAGTGCTTGTTAGAGGCAGCACAACTGGGCTTGCTTGATGCGGCTTGACCACGCAGAAGGAGGTACAGTGTTCCAATGTGCTTGCTAGATGCAGCACCCCCGAACTAGCTAGAGGCAGCTTGGCAACGCAGAACGAGTTCCAGACAACGTACTCCTCGGAGTCTGGCAGGCTTCCCCAACGTGACGCTGAAGCTGGAGCAAGTACCCCCCATATACACACATCCCTTCCCACAGGTAGAGAGTGCCCTCCTACCCCTGGAACAGGAGTCCCAGGCCTGGTGACATAAACTTGTTGTCCCGACACTCTCAAGTCCCTTCTAACTTCACCGCTAGACCCACTCTGGGCACAAATCACACAACCCTATCACCAGACTAAGAAGGAGAAAGAGCCAGACATCGGGCCTCACTTTTCCAGAGCTAGGGTCATAGCCTATCTCCCTCTCAGCCTTATCACCACTAATTCACCACGCTACAACACCCGTAGAGACGGAGAGTTAAACTCCGGTCCCCTTCCTTTTCCAGAGAATACCCGGGCGGCGATTGTGTCATATCCGGGACATCTCTCTCTCCAGATTTCCTCCTCCCCAGTTCCCCTTCACCCCAGTTAACCATTTCCTCCAGATAGATCTCATGATCTTGAACACAAAACTGTATGTAAAATCTAGTGTCATAACAAATCTTTCACCTTGCCATCCTGAGTTTCTGTGTTTACCCTGT